>NC_092242.1:58998519-59091019 GCF_036320965.1 Panulirus ornatus
ACAGGTGGACACACGACAGAAAATGACGTAACAGAAGAACAAGAGAACAGGTGGACACACGACAGAAAATGACGTAACAGAAGAACAAGAGAACAGGTGGACACACGACAGAATATGACGTAACAGAAGAACAAGAGAACAGGTGGACACACGACAGAAAATGACGTAACAGAAGAACAAGAGAACTGGTGGACACACGACACGCATGACGTAACGGAAGAACAAAAGAACAGGTGGAAACACGACAGAAAATGACGTAACAGAAGAACAAGAGAACTGGTGGACACGACACGCATGACGTAACAGAAGAACGAAGACAAACAAACAGTTTTTGAAGTTTAGAAGAGAAAATAAATATATGAAATACCTGAATATTAAAAGATTTATTTATGAAAATACGACATAAGTTCAGGAGGACAGATGATATTCTTTCAATTACCTGACGACGAAAATAGTTTTTGAAGGACGAGTTATAATCGTATGGAGCTGGACGGAGCATCTGAGGTAACAGGAAAACCAGTGAGGAAAAGGAAGGAAAATATTTGATACCAAGTGAATAAGAAAAGCAATGTTCGAAGACAACTACGCACCGAGGACGAAGAAGAACGTCGTAGACATAAGAATCTTCAAGATAAAGAAAATAACATAACGAGGAAAACGCTAAAGATGCACAGGGATGCAACTGAAGACAAAACATTTTGAAGACATGAAGAAGAAAAATGATGAATTCATAAACACTCAAGCGTAGTATAGAAGGCCTCTAATGATAAAACAAACAACTTCAAAGAGAAGCTCTTACGCATCAATAAACCTTTTGACGCGGCAATGTAAAGAAAACGGCCAAGAAGGAGAGAGACAAAAGAACATCACTCCGAGACGACACGAAAAACAAAATCAGTAGATGAAAGATGATCTACGACAGAGACGGCCTCACCCGGACACAAACCAGAGGAATAAAAGGATCAAATGATGAAAGAAGAAGAAAAAAGATGAAGAATAGGAAGACAACCCCAGACATAACAGGAGAAATAACAAACCCAACAGATGAAAGTGCAGCACACACACACACACACACACACACATGTACATACACCAGAAGGTTGTGGAAGACAGAGCACCTGGGGGAGCACCTGGCGTGTCTGAGTGAGATCCCTCACCCAACTCCTGAACCGGAAATTCTGAGCAAAGTCCCACGGAAGTCCCTCCCTCCAACCCAAACCGCTCCTCCCTCCAACCTCCTCCGCTCCTCCCTCCATCCCCCTCCGCTCCTCCATCCATCCCCCTCCGCTCCTTCCTCCAACCCCCTCCGCTCCTCCCTCCAAACCCCCTCCGCCCCTTCCTCCAAACCCCCCCACCGACCCTCCCAGGGACACGGACGGTATCTGTTGCTGCTGCCACAGGCTTGTGACATCGACCGTGATCACGGACGGGGGGCTGCTGATGGAGGCTAACTCGAAGTTGGGCGGCGTAGAGTTTTATTACGTGTGGGGCGAAGATGTCCGTCTGACGTGTCAGTGTGAGAGGAGATATCCAGGGGTGGCTGAGGATAACCCGAGGTCACTGAAAGTTATCTGGGCGTCGATATGAAGATGTCGTAGACGTGTGTCATCATGTGACCACGGACGAAGTCAAGACACAGAGACGCTGGAAGTTATCTGGCAGTCAGGAAAGATAACACACAAGATTAATGGAAGTCGAGGGAAAAAGATATCCAGCGGATAAAGATCACCTGTGGAGATAACTACATGGCAGTTCTTGTGTTCCTGGACGATAAACGATAACTGTGGCCCCTGCGACGAGAAGACTTCATGAGAATAAATAATGAACAAAGGAAGTAAGAAGGAAAATAAAGGCATCTTTTTTTTTTCCACGAGGAATATTTTTCATTTCAAATCCTTTTTTTTGATACACCCAGATGGGTAAGTCCCACCCCAACGGAGAATGAGGAAAGATACAACTGTAGTAATAATCTATTTGGCTACCCAATATATTTATATATATATATATATATATATATATATATATATATATATATATATATATATATATATACATATATATATATATATATATATATATATATATATATATATATATATATATATATATATATATATATATATATATATATATATATATTTTTTTTTTTTTTTTTCCTTTGAGTCCAGGGGAAATACAAGAAAGAAATATGTCAGTTGATATACGTAGCTAGGACGCTATCTGTTTACCAAATGCCGTCCTAGCTACGTCTCTTCGTTGTGTATCAACTGACTTATATTTCTCTCTTGTATCTCCCCTGATGATGTGGTTATTACACGAAAGTGCACTTGTGAACTTATCGTGTTTCATTTTCCCAGTAGACTCATAGGAATATACTTGATCACGCGCACAATTGTGATCCTTTCCAATACATACATATATATATATATATATATATATATATATATATATATATATATATATATATATATATATATATATATATATATATACACAGTATCAAACATAGACGGAAAAGAAGAAAAAAGATAATCATAAGACACACAAAAGCCAGGCGACAGTGGAGGAAAATTTGATAATCGTAGGAAAGTTTGTCATCACGGGAGACTCGCTGGTCCATTCCTGAAGGTGAAGAGCTCGAGGCATTGTTTACGACCACTTTCAAACTATTTGCCACACTGGCATCCCAAGACCCGCCAAGGTTGGAGGGCTGGATCACCCGCGTCCCACTGATGCCTATCTTCCTTAAGTGCCTCTTTTTATTCCAGTATTGAACACTAACTCTCGGCAGCCACCCTGGGAATTATCAACCGCAGAGTTTTTCAGGATACATTTCACTGGTTTACAGGATCTGCTGCAGTGAGGAACTCTGGAGACTTACCTCACTTTTACGTTACAGTGATCTTTTATCGTCTCAATTTTTAGTGTAGCTCTTTAACCCACTCCTTTAACACTGTGATACATGACCTTTGACCACGACGGTACGGTCTTTGAACTACGAAGGTACGATCTTTGACCTCGACGGTACAATCCTTGACCACGACGGTACGGTCCTTGACCACGACGGTACAATCCTTGACCACGACGGTACGGTCCTTGAGCACGACGGTACGGTCCTTGAGCACGACGGTACGGTCCTTGACCACGACGGTACGGTCCTTGACCACGACGGTACGGTCCTTGACCACGACGGTACGGTCCTTGAGCACGACGGTACGGTCCTTGACCACGACGGTACAATCCTTGACCACGACGGTACGGACCTTGACCACGACGGTACGATCTTTGACCACGACGGTACGATCCTTGACCACGACGGTACGGTCCTTGACCACGACGGTACAATCCTTGACCACGACGGTACGGTCCTTGAGCACGACGGTACGGTCCTTGACCACGACGGTACAATCCTTGACCACGACGGTACGATCTTTGACCACGACGGAACGGTCCTTGACCACGACGGTACAATCCTTGACCACGACGGTACGGACCTTGACCACGACGGTACGGTCCTTGACCACGACGGTACAATCCTTGACCACGACGGTACGGTCCTTGACCACGACGGTACGGTCCTTGACCACGACGGTACAATCCTTGACCACGACGGTACGGACCTTGACCACGACGGTACGGTCCTTGACCACGACGGTACAATCCTTGACCACGACGGTACGGACCTTGACCACGACGGTACGGTCCTTGACCACGACGGTACAATCCTTGACCACGACGGTACGGTCCTTGACCACGACGGTACGATCTTTGACCACGACGGTACGATCCCTGAGCACGACGGTACGGTCCTTGACCACGACGGTACGATCTTTGACCACGACGGAACGGTCCTTGACCACGACGGTACGGTCCTTGACCACGACGGTACGGTCCTTGACCACGACGGTACGGTCCTTGAACCACAACGGTATAACCGTTGGGCATGATGGCCCGGGCCTTTGACCTGGACCCTAGAAGGATCAGGTCAAAGGACAGGTCATCATACCCAACGATCGTACCATCACATTTAAGGGTTATGCCGTCGTGATCACCTGTAAGACTTAATATAACCACCTAACACAGACATCACAGACTCTGGACCTCTATCACTGGTATACAGACCTGACCCATCTCTGCAGTCACCAATGCGGCACCTTACCATGCAGAACTACACCACCCTTGGACAGTCCCTGGGTGTTATCTCTTAGTCTGATCACAATATGCGTCTGAAAACCTTCAGCTTTATCTCCCAGCTTCATAAGATGCTATCACTGTCATTTGTCTGGCCTTAAAAACCATCATTCAGAGAGAACACCAACAAAAGCTTTTAGATTTAAGGAGAAGTGAAATTAACGCAAGCAGGTCCATCTACCATGATAATAGCATGCAAGAAGATCCATATATATATATATATATATATATATATATATATATATATATATATATATATATATATATATATATATATACATATTTTTTTTTTCAGACATAAATCACCATTTCCCGCGCTATCGAGGCAGCGTCAAGAACAGACAACCGAAACTTAGAGGAAAAAAAATCCTCACTTGGCCCCCTCTCCGTTCCTTCTTTTGCAAAAGCAAATCAGGACGGGAGGATTTCCAGCCGCTCCCCTCCCCTTTTAGTCGCCTTCTACGACACGCAGGGAATACGTGGGCAGTAACCTTCCTCCCCTGTATCCAGGGATATATATATATATATATATATATTATTTCATTTTGCTTTGTCGCTGTCTCCCGCGTTTCCGAGGTAGCGCAAGGAAACAGACGAAAGAAACATGGGAACTTGCCCATCCTGTTAACAACGAAGAGACGAAATGCAAAAATTCTGCCAGTATAATAATTCCCTCACCTTTGCAACATCATGTACTTGTCTGTCGTAAAATCAAGTGGGTTCCTAGACCGTCACAAGACATTTGTGTGAGCATTTCATTCGTAAAAATGTTCTACCTCAGATATCTAACACATACCACAACCTGACCCCATTGCAAATAGTTCTATTATTATGTCTCTTGATGCGTCGTCCAGCCTCTGTTGTTCTAGTGGAGTAAACTTCAGTTTACCGTGTGAGCTAACCGAATGATTCATCGTGTTGCCCATACCTGGTCAACACCTTCCCATCACCATGTACCCTGTAATGGATATCGGGCTCCCAGTCTGTGGCACCTCATGTTTACTCTGTATCCACTTCTACGTCACCACCCACAGGACGGGTACAGAGTGTGTACAATAAAGTGGCCGCTCCGGCGACAAAATATGTCAAAAAAAAATCAAAATCAAAGACACGCTGTGTGTTATCTGACCTTTGACCTAACGGAATCCATTAGAAGACTTAGGTGGGAAACCATGGTACATACGCACGTACCAAATTTCAAGTCAGTCGGTTCCATAACGAAGGTAACAGTTGATAAAGTTAATTTCATGGACAAAAAAGTCAGAGAGAGAGAGAGAGAGAGAGAGAGAGAGAGAGAGAGAGAGAGAGAGAGAGAGAGAGAGAGAGAGTTAAAGGTATGATGGCCATCTAAACATATGAACGGATATCTGGATATATAGATATCATATGAAGAGGTGGATAAAGACACACAGACAGCACAGATATCATACGAAGAGGTAGATAAAGACACACAGACAGCACAGATATCATACGAAGAGGTAGATAAAGACACACAGACAGCACAGATATCATACGAAGAGGTAGATAAAGACACACAGACAGCACAGATATCATACGAAGAGGTAGATAAAGACACACAGACAGCACAGATATCATACGAAGAGGTAGATAAAGACACACAGACAGCACAGATATACAGTCACCGTCGACAGAGCAGTGAACTTCACCTTTCGTCATGCTGGAGCTACTGTTAAAATTTCAAGTGTTTGTATAGCAGTGTTATTTTAGTGGGAAGGTATGACCTTTGGCGCCATAACAGACGCGCTCATTTTTGGCTATGGAACAATACGACCCCCCTTTTTTTTTCCCACATATTTTTCCCCCCTTGTTAAGCATAAAACACGCATTTGATATGAGTTCCCAAGGTCCGTTCGTTACACGGGTTACCAAGGTCCGTTCGTTACACGGGTTACCAAGGTCCGTTCGTTACACGGGTTACCAAGGTCCGTTCGTAAACGGGTTCCCAAAGTCCGTTCGTTACATGGGTTCCCGAAGTCCGTTCGTTACACGGGTTCCCGAGGTCCGTTCGTTATACGGGTTTCCGAAGTCTGTTCGTAAACGGGTTCCCAAGGTCCGTTCGTTACACGGGTTACCAAGGTCCGTTCGTTACACGGGTTCCCTAAGTCCGTTCGTTACATGGGTTACCAAGGTCCGTTCGTTACACAGGTTACCAAGGTCCGTTCGTTACACAGGTTACCAAGGTCCGTTCGTAAACGGGTTCCCAAACTCCGTTCGTTACACGGGTTACCAAGGTCCGTTCGTTACACAGGTTACCAAGGTCCGTTCGTTACACAGGTTACCAAGGTCCGTTCGTTACACGGGTTCCCGAGGTCCGTTCGTTATACGGGTTCCCGAGGTCCGTTCGTTATACGGGTTCCCGAGGTCCGTTCGTACAAGGGTTCCCAAGGTCTGTTCGTACACGGGTTCCCAAAGTCCGTTCGAACACGAGTTCCCAAGGTCCGTTCATACACGGGTTCCCGAGGTCCGTTCGTTATACGGGTTCCCGAGGTCCGTTCGTACAAGGGTTCCCAAGGTCTGTTCGTACACGGGTTCCCAAAGTCCGTTCGAACACGAGTTCCCAAGGTCCGTTCATACACGGGTTCCCGAGGTCCGTTCGTTATACGGGTTCCCGAGGTCCGTTCGTTACACGGGTTCCCAAGGTCCGTTCGTACACGGGTTCCCAAACTCCGTTCGTTACACGGGTTTCCAAGGTCCGTTCGTACACGGGTTCCCGAGTTACGTCCGAGCACCGATGCCTGAGGTCGGTACACGGGTGCCCAAGGTACGTACGTACACACGAGCTCCCGAGGTTCATACACGCGTTCCTGAGGTACCTACACGGGTGCCAGAGATCCGAACCCGAGATCCCGAAATCCGTAAACGAGTCTCCGAGATCCGCAGTCGAGTCTCCGAAGCCACGACTCACCAGTGAATGAAAGTGTCGTTCGTCACTCACAATGCGAACGTTCCCGTCCTGTGACGCACTGGACATCATCCGACACCCGTCAGATAACTGGAGGCGCTGAGGACAATGTAATCACATAATCCCTTTAAAGTAATCAAGAGCAAGTGTCACGAGGGCTTGTAGCTGAGCTGAAGTTCGAAGCTTTATAGAGCAGAGTTCAGTACTGAATATGATGCTCAATTAGTCTCAGATCACGAAGGGAGGCTCGCTGGCCAGTCGAGTACTCACACGCAACGATCAGGTGTTACGACGTTAAGGTACGTTTTGCTACGACTGACGTAACAATCAGGTTTACGACGTCAACTTACGTTTTGCTACGACTGACGTAACAATCAGGTGTTACGACGTGAACTTACGTTTTGCTACGAAGTTACTGGCACAGGAGGCTGGGTGCTCGTGGGTCCGGCGCCCTGACCATCTACGAACAGGAAACAAGATTCAAGTCGGTGGGTAAGTAGGCCAGGTTCCGCAAGTCGTAAAACTACGTCCCCGAACTTTTTTTATATGGCAGGAAAAATGCCCACCAAGGAGGAAAAGTACGAGAGAGAGAGAGAGAGAGAGAGAGAGAGAGAGAGAGAGAGAGAGAGAGAGAGAGAGAGAGAGAGAGAGAGAGAGGTGGGGGTTGTGTGAGGGACGGGGATGTAGCGGTACAACATGACTGACGTCTTACAACCCCCACTGTGTTGTAGTTGTCTACAAGGTCAAGTCTCACGCCTCTGAGACGTTACCTGATCTATCGTAGCGGTCAACACGCCCAACCAGATCATGTCTATCTCTCGATCTATCTCCAGATCATGTCTATCTACCTATCTATCTATTTAGCATCAATTCCATCCATCTCTCTGTCGATAAAATATCTATTTCATCTATCGCCTATGTCTCAAGTATTTATTCCCCTCCTTCTATTCACATCTAAACAATAAAAACCGCACGTCCATCTATCTCTAGAGTATCTATTCTATCTATCTATCATCTCAAGAAGAAAATACCAAATATTCCCTTTTATCGGAAGAGTTAAGGACTTCGGTGTCTCTCCATCTCCTTGCTCATCTCTTCCTCAACCCCTCTCCTCTCACCCCAGTCCCAGACCTCCCCCACAGGAGGGCAGCAGCTGCCGGCCTCCCCAGCGCCTGGGGAGGAGGAGGAGGAGGAGGAGCAGGAGGAGGAGGAGGAAGGGAAGGCGCGGCGGGAGACGGAGTCGCTGTCACCGCTCCTTAAGTCTGGGCTGAGCAGACGGACGGCTCCTCCCAAGGAAGTTCCCACACGCACGTTTTACCCCAGACTTTACCGGGAAATGTTTCCAGAAAACTGTGGTGTGTGTGTGTGTGTGTGTGTGTGTGTGTGTGTGTGTGTGTGTGTGTGTGTGTGTGCGCGTAATTACGCATCTCGTACTGCCTCGTCTCTTGACCTTGTATATATGTGCCATGTCTTTATTCGTAAGCATGAATGCACGCACGCACACACACACACACACACACCTTGGCCTACGCCAAGTACCTGATCAATCGACCATCAGCCCCTAAGGGTAGATGAACAGCTGGGTGAACTGTGGACAGGCTGCCGTGTCCTGGACTCGAACCTATGAGGGTATGATCCCAGGCGGCCCGTGCATTGCGTAAGGGTCAGTAACGCTAAACTCTACACCACGGAGGCCCGTGTGTGTGTGTGTGTGTGTGTGTGTGTGTGTGTGTGTGTGTGTGTGTGTGTGTGTGTGTGTGTGTGTGAAGCATATGGCATGGAATATGCATTTATGCATGCATGGATTTCCTGCTCTTCATAAAACGGGGGGAACAAAACCTCCCCAAAAACAAATGCAACTCATTTCGAGACTTCCCCCTACGTAACAAAGGCTTAACCCCACATTTTTTCCGTGATAAGAGAGAGAGAGAGAGAGAGAGAGAGAGAGAGAGAGAGAGAGAGAGAGAGAGAGAGAGAGAGAGAGAGAGAGATTCAGATTCACACATGAAACCGGTCATAACCGGTTCGCTTGCTGGCTGCCTGGCTTCTGCTAATGGGTTCCCACGTTCCCTTTTGGGGGAATAAAATACCAGGCCGCCATGCATCCCCCTCCGTCCTCCCTCCCTCATACCTTTTACGACGCGCGTCGCTACTGCTGCGTCAGCCAGTCTCGACACACGCAGGATTTCATCTCGGTACTTAAGGGAGTTCTGAAATGTTATAGACACACACACACACACACAGAAAGGGATATAGCCTGACACAAGGAGAGAGAGAGAGAGAGAGAGAGAGAGAGAGAGAGAGAGAGAGAGAGAGAGAGAGAGAGAGAGAGAGAGAGAGAGAGAAAGCACGTCCGTCTTGACGCAATACTTCCAGTCCCTCACCAGTGCGGCGCGGCGCGCCGCAGGTGCCCCACCCTGCCGCAGGCAGTAGGTGGCGGCAGGAGGCAGTAGGGAGGAAGTAAGGGCATGGCGCCACGGGGCCAGGCAGGGGGCACAACAGAGAGAAAAAAAATAATCTTTAAATTCCATCGCTGTCGAGCGAGGAGGGTGTTGATCACGCTGTCGAGGCAGGGTTCCGGAGCGTTGCTTCGTGGGGACTTACGGTGTCTTTGCTTCTTTGTCAAGGATCGAGCAAGAACAGAGAGACATCTCACAGATGATAAAGAAAGATGATACAATGAGGTGGTACTTCAATATCAAACGTCGATATATCTTGTACTACTGTATCATCATAATATGGGCTGTCGTGTTTTACGAGAGTGGATGACGCATTCGTATTAACAGCGTATTATATCATAAAGTATGTGTGACGTGTTCGTGTGAAGCGTATTGTACGAAATGTGACGAATTCGTTCGTACTCACTGGTGGCAGGGAGTCTTTGGTTTTTTTTTTTACCCCCTTGGCATACTTCACGAATACGACGAAATATCTATCGCTCACGAACTCCGGCGTGTTACGAAGGTTGTTAATTGGTACCGGGCATGAAGTGTTCTTTATGTCAGGGTCGGAGTATTGAGTGGCGCCCTGTGACCTTTGCACACACACACACACACACACACACACACACACACACACACACACACACACACACAGAGGAATTAAGACACAGTACAATATATACAAGGTTAAGAGACGGGGCAACACGAGTATAAAAAATCTTAACCCACGGAACACACAAACAGTAATCATACACATTGTGGTATTTCCTGGTCTCCTTCAGACATCCGCGTAACCCGGCCTCATCACAGAGGTCAGTATGAGAGGGTGTTAGTATGACAGGTGGTTGACCGTGGGCCATTATGAGAAGAAGTTAGTATGACGACGATTATCACAAAGATGTGTTACGGTGAGGCCTTTGGATGCGAGGCGTTAAGGGTGTTATTCTACGGTATGTCAGTGTGAATACGTCCTTACAAGAAATGCAAGTGTGATGGGGTATCAGCGTGAAGAACAGTCTGAGGCGTTATGAATATGAGAGGTGCTTGAGTTGAGGCGTTCGAGTGAGGATGTTGAAGTGAGTACTTTCGGAGTGATAAGAGCGTTAGCTGGGTTCCTTGAGACTGTTCGCGTGAATCTTAACGACGTTGATCGCTGCGTCTGCTAGAGGGAACCGCTGATAAGTCTGACGCCAATGATAATGAGGAAGGAGGAGGAGGAGGAGGAGGAGGAGGAGGAGGAGGAGGAGGAGGAGGAGGAGGAGGAGGAGGGAGGAGAGGAGCCAGTCTTGTAAACGCAGTATCTGTGGATGATGTCTGACGTGTTTACCAGGAGGTTCCGCCGTAACCTCTTACCCCGCCGCCAACAAGACTTGACGGTCCTCGCTGGCCCACACACTTTAAGAGCCCACCGAGTGCACTTATTCTACAAGATTCTCAGAGTCCCACTCAGCGTGGCAGGAGGACGCCTGCAAAGGCCTTCACTGTAAGAATCCTCTTCGCTTTTATCATCTCGTGGACTATGAGAATCTCATGTTTTGAACACCCTGACCTTCTGACAAAGGCGAGCTTACCCATCCTCGATCCTGTGTACCTCCCTACCCACGAGTGCCCACGACGAGATCGTGCCGAGGTGGCAGGGCTGGCGCGTTGCGCTCACCATTTGACGTGTTTGTTGACGGGCGACGCTTCTTTCTCGACCGCCTCCTCGCCACGTCCCCCCCTCTCACCCGTCTTGCTTGTTGGACACTGCTATTCTCCCCCACCCCCACTAGTGGCTACTGTACTAACGAGACTAATCTTTTGAATGTTCTGTGGTCACTCTAGGTGTGGATCTCTTACACCTCCAGGAAGAGGAAGAAGGTAGGAAACATGTTACCACAGCCTGACGAAGGTCTGACGAGGTGATGTAGTATGTCTAAGAGTGAGTGGTCGTACGTAGGTGCGTCTGTCTGTCTGTCTGTACGACGACACGTTCTGGATATCTCTAGTGAGAATACATCCTCGTCGTCGAACGCTTCCATTTAGTCCTCACTGGCGAACGAGAGTCCCAAGAGCATATATTAAGATTACAAGTCAGAAGAACATCGACAGAGATCTGTGTTCAGTGCCAGAGTCCCATGTCATCATTATGTTTCCTTAACACTTCAGTGTGTCCGGTGTCTGTACGTGGGGTTAGTCCAGTACCAGCAACGTCCTGCCCAGGCCATAACGTGTGCTTCGGGAAACATATTGATTAAAATGAACTAACAGCATCGGCTTCATGACGCCCCACCTGTGCCTGGACAATGTCGGGGTCAAGACGGGTCTACTACACACACACACACTTATATATATACATATATATATATATATATATATATATATATATATATATATATATATATATATATATATATATATATATATATATCTTAATTATTACTATTTTTCTGACTGGATACGTTATCTTTCACATAACATCATGATATCTTAAGTAACCTGACCCCCTATCAGCAGATCCCGCCACACAGCCAGTCACCACCTTTCCACCTGCACCACATCCCCACCACACCACCGCCACACCACCACCAACCACACACCCACCACACCACCAACCACACACCCACCACACCACCGCCACACCCCAACCACAACACCAACCACACCCTCACCACACCACCGCCTCACCCCCACCAACCACACACCCACCACACCACCGCCACACCCTCACCACACCACCGCCAACCACACCCCCACCACACCACCGCCACACCCCCACCATACCACCGCCACACCACACCCCTACCACACCACCGGCACATCCCAACCACATCCCCGCCACCACCACATCCCTGCCACACCACCCAGGAATATGTACCTAATCAAACTTTCATTAGCTTTCTATTCTACCTCCGCGGTCGCAAACATCCAGCTCAGAACAGCCCTGGATGCTTTTCTGCCTTGCCTAGAATTTCTCTCAATTTTTCCAGCGAAATACCTTTTTTTTTCCACCCAATTACTTCCTAAAATCATATTCAACCTGCTACTCACAAAATGTTCAATTCCCCCTCGGAGTCAAAGTCCATTATTTTTTTTTTCATGAATTCGACGATACTGTTTGGAAAGAGTTCACCAGAATTTCAATTTCAGGTCTAGTCATTCCTGTAACCATCCTCATACAATTACATGGTGCATCGCGAGTACATGATGGTCATGTATAACCCCCATCGCATCTTCTCTTTACGTAATTCACTTTACATTTTGTTCTCATAGGCCCAATGACATTCAGACCCCACCAGCCAGAGAAACAAGGTAAGGTGACATCTATTGTTCTTCACAACCCGATCCAAAGGCAGTGGTTTACATCCTCAAACTATGATCCTATATTTTTTTCAATACAGATACTAAAAGCTTATTTTCACAGTTGGTACATACAGGTTTTCATAAGGTCCAGTGCTATAACTACAACCACTACTATTACCTGGACTAGTAGTAGTAGTAGTAGGGGATAGGGCCTCAAGAAACGAAGGTAGACAAGTGTATGTATGTATATATATATATATATATATATATATATATATATATATATATATATTTTTTTTTTTTTTTTTTTTTTTTTTTTTATACTTTGTCGCTGTCTCCCGCGTTTGCGAGGTAGCGCAAGGAAACAGACGAAAGAAATGGCCCAACCCCCCCCCCCCCCCCATACACATGTACATACACACGTCCACACACGCAAATATACATACCTACACAGCTTTCCATGGTTTACCCCAGACGCTTCACATGCCTTGCTTCAATCCACTGACAGCACGTCAACCCCTGTATACCACATGACTCCAATTCACTCTATTTCTTGCCCTCCTTTCACCCTCCTGCATGTTCAGGCCCCGATCACACAAAATCTTTTTCACTCCATCTTTCCACCTCCAATTTGGTCTCCCTCTTCTCCTCGTTCCCTCCACCTCCGACACATATATCCTCTTGGTCAATCTCTCCTCACTCATTCTCTCCATGTGCCCAAACCATTTCAAAACACCCTCTTCTGCTCTCTCAACCACGCTCTTTTTATTTCCACACATCTCTCTTACCCTTACGTTACTTACTCGATCAAACCACCTCACACCACACATTGTCCTCAAACATCTCATTTCCAGCACATCCATCCTCCTGCGCACATCTCTATCCATAGCCCACGCCTCGCAACCATACAACATTGTTGGAACCACTATTCCCTCAAACATACCCATTTTTGCTTTCCGAGATAGTGTTCTCGACTTCCACACATTTTTCAAGGCTCCCAAAATTTTCGCCCCCTCCCCCACCCTATGATCCACTTCCGCTTCCATGGTTCCATCCGCTGACAGATCCACTCCCAGATATCTAAAACACTTCACTTCCTCCAGTTTTTCTCCATTCAAACTCACCTCCCAATTGACTTGACCCTCACCCCTACTGTACCTAATAACCTTGCTCTTATTCACATTTACTCTCAACTTTCTTCTTCCACACACTTTACCAAACTCAGTCACCAGCTTCTGCAGTTTCTCACATGAATCAGCCACCAGCGCTGTATCATCAGCGAACAACAACTGACTCACTTCCCAAGCTCTCTCATCCCCAACAGACTTCATACTTGCCCCTCTTTCCAGGACTCTTGCATTTACCTCCCTTACAACCCCATCCATAAACAAATTAAACAACCATGGAGACATCACACACCCCTGCCGCAAACCTACATTCACTGAGAACCAATCACTTTCCTCTCTTCCTACACGTACACATGCCTTACATCCTCGATAAAAACTTTTCACTGCTTCTAACAACTTGCCTCCCACACCATATATTCTTAATACCTTCCACAGAGCATCTCTATCAACTCTATCATATGCCTTCTCCAGATCCATAAATGCTACATACAAATCCATTTGCTTTTCTAAGTATTAGAATATATATATATATATATATATATATATATATATATATATATATATATATATATATATATATATATATATGTATAAAGGCCAGGTTCATCATCATCATCCTCATGTTCAACAGGTTGGAATCGAACAAGCAAAGGTGATGATTCCTTGTGTTTTCTTCATGCTTGCTGGACACACGCACACACACACACACACACCTTAAACCCATAAGGGTCGAGTCAAAGGCACCGTCGTGCTCAAACAGGATCGTACCGCCTAAGTCAACGACGGCACCGTCCTTCTCAAAGGGATTCGAACCCTCGTGGGTAAGAGATCGTATTACATATTGCTTAAAGGGTCGTACCATCATGCTCGAGTAGACATTACCAGATGGGGGGGGGGGGGGGGGGAGGGTCGTACCTTCGTTTTCTAAGGGGTCGTACCGTCGCGTGTTAGGTACACACTGGGGCAAGCACCGCTGCCAGACGGCAGGTCCCCCTCCACACCACACCACCTGACCTATATCCTCCTCCTCCTCCTCCTCCTCCTCCGGTGGTGGTGAATGTCGTGGTGAAATATTCAGCCCAGAGTAAGGAGAGGCCAGACATGACCCCCCCTGGGGGAGCAGCGGGAGGGAGTGGGTGTGTGTGTGTGTGTGTGGGTGTGGTAAGGTTGAGGTGCCAGCCAGGAGGAGGAGGAGGAGTCCACAAGAGGTGACAGGGAGAGAAACGTTCCCCCTGTGTGTGGTGGGGTGAGATGGAGGGAGAGTACACGGTAGGGAGACTGATGTGATGCACAAACACAGACACACACACACACACACACACTATATATATATATATATATATATATATATATATATATATATATATATATATATATATATATATATATATATATATATATATTACCCTTTTTTTCAGTATTAAGAGAAAGACAAACTCATGCTAAGGAATCTGGTTGAGTAATTCATCAGTGATATCAACATTCGTCGTCATGTAACGGCAATGTCGACTGAACCATTGTCAAGATAAACATCATGTAATTAAGGCAAGTAAATTTGCTTTGAATTCCCCCCGTGTGTCTAATTATTTCCAAATTACTTCGTTATAATGTCATTGTTCAAGACCATAAAGCTCATACATGTCGATAAGTGGAACCTTATGAAGCAATTAACATACAAATACTGAAATGTAATGAATAATTTTTTTTTTTTTATATATACGTTTGCCGTTTCCCGTCTGAGCGAAGGAGAGCCAGGAACAGAGGACTGAGTCTTAAGAGTATAAACTCCTCAGTTGGCTCCTTCCTCTGTCCCTGCTTCTCCGAAGTGATGATACAGGAGGAGAGGATTACCATCCTTCCCTAACTCCGCCTCTACAACACGCAGGAGATACGTGGCGAGTGATCTTTCTCCTCCGTCTCCGGGGGTGAATGGAATACCCCTATTGTTAATGCAGCGTAAGGTGTTGTCTTTGTTCCCGAGCTCTGATTCGAGACCTTGTTTCGGGTGCTTCGTGGGTGGGAGGGGCGACAGAAGTGCCTCCGTGTGGCTTGGAGTCGTCATCTGGCCTATGGGAGACAAGCCATGGTAGACACTGTAGGAAAGGAGGGAGGGAGGGAGGACCTGAGTCATGCAACCCTCCTAACACAAAGGTTCTGTCTCCTACATGAGGCACACAGTCTCTGAGAGACACTCGCAGAGCCTCTGAGAGACACCCACACAGACCCTGAGAGACACTCACACAGCCTCTGAGAAACATTAACAGAGACTCTGACAGACACTTACAGAGACTTTGAGAGATAATCACACAGACTCTGAGAGACACTCATACAACACCTGAGAGACACTTCGATTTTTGAAGAGCTGCCAAACCTAGTCCCTTGAGCACGATGATATGAGACACCTTGACTTCGACTGTTGTCTACCCTTGGATATTCATGCCTGGCCTCTGACCTGACTCTTGAAGGTTGAAACAAAGGCTGGGTTCATCATACACAAAAGTCGAGCCGTCGTGCTCAAGGGTCATACCGCCGTGCTCAAGGATTGTACCGCCATGGTGAAGGGTTCAATAGCATCCCTTTAAGCCATACTACAGCCTTTTCGACCGCCGTGAGTGCTGAGGGCATCTTGTGATATCAAACACGGAGGAGGCCAACGACAGTGTGTGTGTGTAACTTCGCAGACGAACAGACGAATTTCGATGACCTATATGACATCTAGGACCAAAAATACCATTTTAAAGATCTCGGATGACCTTTAAGACTACATGTAACTCTTTGATTGATTACTGCTCGAATCAAGTCCATGGATGGTGGTAAAGTTAAGACATTTTTCAAGACCCGAAACATCATTCAAGACTACGAGGAACCTGCAAGACCGGGTATGAAGCTTTTAAGATCATGGGGCCATACTTTACAACCACAGTAATAAACAAAGACCATGGGGAATGGATAAGGCCATTTGCAACGCCTGGAGTACCAGTCAGTGTGTGGACATGACATTAAAATGTTATCGTTGAACGAAAGGTCTTAGACAACAATAACAACATTTGAATATCAAGTTTGTAGCGTTCGGATTCGTAACAGACAATGATTATGTGTATTTTCCGTCAGGTACAACTTCGAACCATCGCGATGTCGTATATCAACACCATTCACCACACCTGTCATATAAAACTGAGGATAAGGTCTTATAAAAAAGATTTAACATAGAGACTTCTGAAACGTGTCTGTAACTCCACACTACTGCATATCCCATTCTAGATCACTACAGATATACACGACATAGTGACCAGCTCTCTATTGCCAGCGTACTCTACAACCATGTATGGCCAGGGAGGACGAACTGGTGGATCATTTTAGGGACACAGAGGCGCACGTCTGGTTTCAGGGACACAGAGCCATATCTGGCGTCTCACTGGTACACAGCTATATCTGGTGGCGGGGCTGGGGTCACACAGAGCCATGTCTGATATGTAGATGTACATTCCATTATGTGAACCACGGACAAGGAAGTGAATATTTCAGAGCCGTGTCATTTATTCCGGACGTAAACTCCAGTCCGTTCGGCTGAGATCAAACTGCTTCAGGCCGCCGGGAATCCACCTAGCCCACTCCTAGCCCACTTCTCCTGGTAAAAGACCACAAGAAGAAGAAATGGAAAATGGTGAGTTTTCGTGACGAAAGCGAGGATGTCGTGAAGGCCAGTGATGGGATACGTTTCTGACCGTCGCTTAACTTGTCTTTGGACGTTTGGTGAGAGAGATGATGATAGTCTACTGTGAGCCACACACGACAAACCCCTTCTCCTCACTTGCTGACGATTGTATGATTGGGGTCATTTGTCTCCTCCTCCCGTTCATGGTGAACACCAGAACCACACACCACCCCCTCAGCACACAACACACACACACACACACACACACACTCCATCCTTCCCTAGACGGATCTAGACGACACACCCCCTCAGCACACAACACACACACACACACACTCCATCCTTCCCTAGACGGATCTAGACGACACACCCCCTCAGCACACAACACACACACACACTCCATCCTTCCCTAGACGGATCTAGACGACACACCCCCTCAGCACACAACACACACACACACTCCATCCTTCCCTAGACGGATCTAAACCATGATAACCCGAGGCGCGGCATCTGCTGGCGCTGTCAGGAGACTTGCAATACGCGAGATCTTCACTCAGTAAAGATCCAAACAAAGCAAATCTTAAATAATGTTTTTCTCTACTATAAGATCGTCTCGTCGACTCTCACTTGTTCCCTGGAGGGAGTTATAACCTGTACAGATCCTAACGCGTTGATCTCACTACGGGTTAGGGTCTTCGAGTAAATTCTTTTGATGAATAATTTAATGCAAGTCAAGGTTAAAGGACAAAGTTATATATACGATACGTATAAACATATATATATGTATATGTATATATATATATATATATATATATATATATATATATATATATATATATATATATAGAGAGAGAGTGAGAGAGAGAGAGAGAGAGAGAGAGAGAGGGGGGGGGGGATCGCGGGCCATGGAAACTGTGACTTTAGTTACAAATATTTGGTCACGTTTCGCTGAATAAACTGTTTGCTTTCGTTTTCAAAAGCAATATTGCGTGTGTTGACTGTCTACATGGCTGGTGTCAGTCACTTGCATGTGACCACCGTGGTCACATGCAAGTGACTGACACCAGCCATGTACACAGCAAACAGCAACAATGCTGCTTTTTCAAATTGAAATTGAAATTGTCTGTTCGGCCTAAAGTGATCAAATATTTGGAACGGGAAATTCTTCTGGTTGCATCCTCCCTCCCTCCCTCTCCCTCTCTCTCTCTCTCCACTTTCGAATTATCATTATCACCATTTTTATCGTAATCCTCATTATTACTCATCATTATTATTATTATTATTATTATTATTATTATTATTATTATCATTATTATTATCATTATCATCATCAGATATATCAGTATACAACTCATGACCCAACTTCTGAGACTTCAAGGCAGCCCTCCATACAGGAGCACGGTAAGGTGGGCTCCTATGGGAAAGAAATAATCCCTGACTACTATGTGCTCTTCCCCGTCTGGCAACGATGATGTGGCCCTTTTTAAAGGGGTTATCTCACGTGCATCTGACACACACACACACACATACCTACTGTACTTTCCTCTACTTTCCTCTGTACCGCAGTACTTCTTTCCCTCCACACTCACTCCCACCCTCCCTCCCTCCACACTTTACCACCCCCATTCCACACTCCCTCCATCCGAGGAGCCACTAAGGGCTCTCCCTCGTTCTTAGGGGTTTTGTGAGGGGAGGAGGGAAGAGGAGTGGGTGAGGGCGTTCACCGAGCCTCACTGGCCTACAGAAGGAGGCGTCCGCGATGACGGGTCCTGGCTGTCCTGCCTCCTCCCATGTGATGAGTTACTCTCGTGCCAACATATGAAATGCGGTACGTTGGTGCCAACAGGCTAAGAGATGTGCTTCTGTGCTAACAGTGTAACGGAAGGTACTCTCGTGCCACCATCTTAAATGCCGTACTTTTGTGCCAACTGGCTAACAGATCGGCTTCTGTGCCAACAGGGTAACGGGAGGTACTTTCATGCCACCATCTTAAATGCGGTACTTTGGTGCCAACAGGCTAACAGATCGGCTTCTGTGCCAACAGGGAAACGGAGGTACTTTTGCGCAAGCAGACTAAATGGGGCACTTTTGTAACAACAGACGAACAGAAGGACTTTCCCGTCAGGAAGTTAACAGTATACTTGGATGATTACGACAACAGACGCATCCGCAACGGCAACCTTGACCTTAAAACGGGAATGTAACAACGGGAGCAGACTTAAACCTACATGGATCGTTCTCCAACAGTTGAAGACTCAGTCAAGATGAAGAAAACTCAGTAAAGAACTGAATTGAACTAATTACTCATCTTAACACAGTAGCCATAGTGAGAGACACTTGCCCTTTTTATATACGGGGAGAGAGAGAGAGAGAGAGAGAGAGAGAGAGAGAGAGAGAGAGAGAGAGAGAGAGAGAGAGAGAGAGAGAGAGAGAGAGGAGGTTTTGAGGAACATATTTATTTGTCCAGGAGATCAGAAGTGATTTTTGAAAACGATATATTTTCCTCCTCGTCGCTTGTCCAACAATCTAATTCCAATCTCGCTCTCTCCAAGGGCTTAAGGCAGAGCCATCCCGATTCTTGTTACGTCATGAGATTAATCAGGATATCCAACATGGGGGATTAATCAGGATATTTAACACGGGGGATTAATCAGGATACTTAACACGGGGGATTAATTTTCTCTTGTTACTTTCTGACGAACCATTCTGTGATTTTCCTTTTCCATGAACATCAACAGTACAAAAGATAAAATATCACTTTCGTTGCAGTGTTTCTTGGGATTAATCTTGTATGAGGACTTTAGGACAGGTGTGTCATGCAGACGATCAAAAAGCTTTATCCCATTAAGGACACATTGATATACGGTCACCACTGATGTTTGGTCTAATTTTTGGCATATGATGCAGAAAAGGATGGGGCTGTGAGACGGGGTTACTACAGTCACCCCTAGCTGTTTATCTGCTGCCACTGGAGGTTGGTTGGTAAAATGGGTACCTGGCTCAGGCTAGGGTATATATATATATACATATATATATATATATATATATATATATATATATATATATATATATATATATATATATATATATATATATATGTATATATATTTATTTATTTATTTATTATACTTTGTCGCTGTCTCCCGCGTTTGCGAGGTAGCGCAAGGAAACAGACGAAAGAAATGGCCCAACCCCCCCATACACATGTATATACATACGTCCACACACGCAAATATACATACCTACACAGCTTTCCATGGCTTACCCCAGACGCTTCACATGCCTTGATTCAATCCACTGACAGCACGTCAACCCCGGTATACCACCTCGCTCCAATTCACTCTATTCCTTGCCCTCCTTTCACCCTCCTGCATGTTCAGGCCCCGATCACACAAAATCTTTTTCACTCCATCTTTCCACCTCCAATTTGGTCTCCCTCTTCTTGTTCCCTCCACCTCCGACACATATATCCTCTTGGTCAATCTTTCCTCACTCATCCTCTCCATGTGCCCAAACCACTTCAAAACACCCTCTTCTGCTCTCTCAACCACGCTCTTTTTATTTCCACACATCTCTCTCACCCTTACGTTACTCACTCGATCAAACCACCTCACACCACACATTGTCCTCAAACATCTCATTTCCAGCACATCCATCCTCCTGCGCACAACTCTATCCATAGCCCACGCCTCGCAACCATACAACATTGTTGGAACCACTATTCCTTCAAACATACCCATTTTTGCTTTCCGAGATAATGTTCTCGACTTCCACACATTCTTCAAGGCCCCCAGAATTTTCGCCCCCTCCCCCACCCTATGATCCACTTCCGCTTCCATGGTTCCATCCGCTGCCAGATCCACTCCCAGATATCTAAAACACTTCACTTCCTCCAGTTTTTCTCCATTCAAACTCACCTCCCAATTGACTTGACCCTCAACCCTACTGTACCTAATAACCTTGCTCTTATTCACATTTACTCTTAACTTTCTTCTTCCACACACTTTACCAAACTCAGTCACCAGCTTCTGCAGTTTCTCACATGAATCAGCCACCAGCGCTGTATCATCAGCGAACAACAACTGACTCACTTGCCCCTCTTTCCAAAACTCTTGCATTTACCTCCCTAACAACCCCATCCATAAACAAATTAAACAACCATGGGGACATCACACACCCCTGCCGCAAACCTACATTCACTGAGAACCAATCACTTTCCTCTCTTCCTACACGTACACACACACACACACACACACACACATATATATATATATATATATATATATATATATATATATATATATATATATATATATATATATATAGCGTTAATGAGATGGCTTTAATCACGGCTTCAGTTACCCGTGCCATCTCAGCTAACATCAAAAAAGATAGATGCGGTAAACTGAGATAGAATACAGTAGACAGGCATGGCTATGTGAGGTACAGTAGACAGGCATGGCTATGCGAGATACAGGAGACAGGCATGGCTATGTGAGGTACAGTAGACAGGCATGGCTATGCGAGATACAGTAGACAGGTATGGCTATGTGAGGTACAGTAGACAGGCATCGCTATGTGAGGTACAGTAGACAGGCATCATTATGTGAGGTACAGTAGACAGGCATGGCTATGCGAGATACAGTAGACAGGTATGGCTATGTGAGGTACAGTAGACAGGCATCATTATGTGAGTTACAGTTGACAGGCATGGCTATGTGAGGTACAGTAGACAGGTATCGCTAGTACTAAGAGGTCACAAGATGGTGACATCCTGCCACACGCAGATGTCACTCACACACGGGAGGAATTTTACCCCTTGTCCAGGAAGGTACGAACCCTTAAACACGACGATACGACCTCCTCCTCAGGTCGCGACAACACGACCCTTTTGTGATAATGGCCTGGCCTCTCACCTGACCCTTAAGGGACTCGACATCCTAAGGAAACATGAAGACATCCCCATCTCGCGTCAGGAGAACAGGGGACGACGCCCTTGGTCGTGCGGTGAAAAAGAAAGCAATTTTGGTGAAATTTTACGACCGAACGCTTGATTACCTGATTAAATGCCAGAATGAACAATGGGGTAATTAGTTCATCGGTCAATTAGATAACCACTCGAGGAGTGAAAAAGTCGTCTGAAAAAAAGAAAAAAAATTTCCCCGAAGGAAGGAAGGATTTGTGTTCAGGAGGAGCGTCTAATTTTAACCCTGCCACCGGCGTGAGTACTGCTCCAGCCCCTGGTGTGAGCCCCGCCCCTAGGAAGACGTCGCCGTGTACCGTATAACTAGACCGCATACTCCGGGAGGTGGTGGTGGTGGTGGTACACAGACCATATATGATCGCACACATGTGTGTACCGGAGCCTCCGGCAGGAGGTAATATAACGCAGGGGGGGTTGGAGAGCGCCCCAGCCAGCCATCCAGCCGACCGTCGCTGCCACAGACGAATCATATTAAGCCACTCCCTCCACGCCCTTGGGTCCCGCGGCAGTCACCGCTGTCTGTTGGCCTGTCTGTTGAAATGCTTTATGTGTCCTCTGATCTGACTATGTGTGTCTGTTCGATCCTCTCGAGAGTGAGATAAAAAAAGATGAAGAAAATAGACAGTACCACTAAAAGTCTGGTGAGGAAGTTGACCGTGGTAGATCACTCGACTGAGGGAAGGATTCTGAGCTCAAGAGGTCAAAAGGTCAAGGTTTACAGAAGGTCACACAAGGTCAATACTGACTCTGGGTTGGAGGAGGAAGTGAAACACGGAGTGTGATGGGCGTGGAGTGTTGTCGTTTTTGTATCCCCGGTCTGAAACCCCGAGCGAGGTTCAAAGGTCATAGTGGGTAGGGCAGGACCTGGGTTTTCTGAGATGTCAGATCACTGAAGATAACATGTCAACAGGAACACATTAGACACAGGTACGTGACGCGTTCATCTCACAACCGCAAACTGATATACAGGTAAGATACACACGCAACGTACACTCTCCATGGGTGATCTTCACATCAGAAAATAAAGACAGAAACGACTTTAAGTTTCTCCCGCACATCACTGAAGTAGGATACGAGTATATGAGCACCGTACATCCCTCAACTGTGGCACAAGAGAGGCACCGTTAAATACCACATCCCTCTAGTTATTACGGTCTAATAGGATACGAGGCAGATATGCTTTATGTATCTCTAATGTAATATAAATATACTGATGATTTAAACATCTCTACATCAAATCCTTTGAACTGTTTAAGTAAGCATCGGACCCGATCAAGAGATGGAGAATCGTAGCCTCTGTCGTGTAGTTATGTGGGGTTCAGTAGATTCTCCCAGTTCCATCCTTGATTCAGTGATGGAGGTTATACTTCATCACTGCTCTCCCAGCGTGACCTATACTCATCACTAGACCATCAAAAGCAACAGTAAAACATTCTAAAGATTTTTCTTTTCTTTGTAGTCATGTGTGTCCTCCTTTCAGATGGGACAAGGACCATCTCCACTCCACACCTGGCTACCTCCACACCTGACTACCTCCACACCTGGCTACCTCCACACCTGGCTACCTCCACACCTGACGACCTCCACACCTGGCTACCGCCCCACATGACTACCTCCACACCTGGCTACCTCCACACCTGACTACCTCCACACCTGGCTACCTCCACACCTGACTACCGCCCCACCTGACTACCTCCACACCTGGCTACCTCCACACCTGACTACCTCCACACCTGGCTACCTCCACACCTGGCTACCTCCACACCTGACTATCTCCACACCTGGCTACCTCCACACCTGGCTACCTCCACACCTGACTACCTCCACACTTCCACCACCACTGTCGTTTCTCACGTCCCTACCATCACCCCACTTGGTAACTGGCAAATGGTGGTACATAACCAATCAGCAATCACGTCGTTACTCCACTCAAGTAGGTTATTTCGGCAACAACTTGTACTCAAGTACTCCAAACTTTGATTACTTTTAACTTTTACCCAAGTGCGTTTTCATAGAAAATGTCATTTTCACATCGGTATTCTTATTTCACTTACGCAAAGTCTCGTTACTCTTTGCTGGGAACAAAGTCGTCATATTGCTACATTCCCTCTCACTCATGGTTCCTGGCAAGGCCTGACCTGGCCTCTGACCTGACCTTTAGAGGTCAAGGCAACGTCGTCATACCGAAGAAGCCGCAAAGGGGTCGTGGTTTAGAGGCGCTACGTCAAAGCGACGATTTCGTACGACTTCTGCATTATAACGAACTGAATGTCCCTCCACTCCCTCTCCGTGCGAAGACGAACGCAGCCGCGAGAGCAACAACGGTGAGGCGCGGGAGGAGGACCCGCTGAGCAAGGTTGCCTGGGGAGGTGACTGCTGGCTTGCTGATAAGGGAGGGAGGTGGGTGGGAGGCTGGCGGAGCTGGGTGGGCGATAAAGGCATCTATAGCTTTAGTCCGGATTTCGTCAAGACCAACTCAGGGAAACTGGAATGAACCACTCAGAATACCGGATGAGCCTCTCCAGAAATACGGAATGAACTGCATAAAATCCAGACTAAAACAGTCAAAAAATCCGGATTGAATCCTCCAAAATAATCCGGGATAAAGCTCGCGAAATACGGGACGAACCTTCGAATTCCGGAATTAACCTCCTAAAATACAGGACGAACCTCCAAAGTCCGGAATTAACCTCCTAAAATACGGGACCAACCTCCAAAGTCCGGAATTAACCTCCTAAAATATGGGACGAACCTCCAAAGTCCGGAATTAACCTCCTAAAATACAGGTCGAACCTCCAAAGTCCGGTAAAAAAAGACTCCCAAAATACGGAATGAACCTTCAAAATACAGGAGCTGTACTTCACGTGAGGAGGAGGATCGTGGTTCTTGGAGGGAGTGAGCAGATGGCAGTGTGAAAAAGAGAGAGAGAGAGAAAAAAAAGACGAACGAGTGAGGAAGAGAACACTTAAATTCCCAATTTTCAGCTTCAAAAACATATACCGCAAAAGAAAGATATATATATATTTTTTTTTTCCAAAAGAAGGAACAGAGAAGGGTGCCAGGTGAGGATATTCCCTCAAAGGCCCAGTCCTCTGTTCTTACCGCTACCTCGCTATCGCGGGAAATGGCGAATAGTATGAAAGAAAGAAGTTAAAATAAAAGGTGAAGCTGATGTGGGTGCTGGGCACACAACTAGACTGTCGCTCGGGACGAGAACTTGTGGGGAAATTATACTTTTGTTCCCGACCAACAATTAGCGATGAAGTTTTCGACGCACGAAATGTCACAATGACAGGGTTGAGAGAGAGAGAGAGAGAGAGAGAGAGAGAGAGAGAGAGAGAGAGAGAGAGAGAGAGAGAGAGAGAGAGAGAGAGAGAGAGAGAGCACTGTTGCCTGCCAAAGCGACACATCATCTAACATGCCACACACTCTTGCTCCTCCGGTTCGTCGGGGCGTCTGACTACGCCACCAGGGAACCTACGTGTGTCGCGAGCCATCAAGGGCTGAGGGAGGATATGATGGAGGCGTTCACTGCGCCGTGGACTTTGTGTGCAATGAGACAGTGTTCTCTGCTGGTGCTTGGTCTGTATGTGGGTTCCTGGCCGATCTGAAGTTCGGCGTCTGCGTATGTATGTAGCCACTGCTCTGAGGTCCTTCGACATGAGATAAAGAATGAATGGCGGGGGAGAAACCATCTCCGATTACCACAGCCGTGGGTCTGTAAGGATCTGCTCCAGAGGACAATGTCTGATGTATCTCGTATATTCATTGAATCACGTGCTTCCGTCTTACGCTGTGTCTATCTGTCACACAGATCAGCGTGCCTGCTCCCCATAACACAAACATCTAATTTGCATCTGCGACGCTGAAGGATATTCTGCCTACCCGAACAACAGTGTGTCCGTATGACACACATTCTCTAGTATGTAGAAATAATACATATAATACAAGGTATCTACTATATACAAATGACACATGTTCTCTACTATGTACAAATGACACGTATGACACATGTTCTCTACTATATACAAATGACACGCATGACACATGTTCTCTACTATATAGAAATGACATGTATGACACATGTCCTCTACTATATACAAATGACACGTATGACACGTTCTCTACTATATACAAATGACACGTATGACACATGTTCTCTACTATATACAAATGACAAGCATGACACATGTTCGCTACCATGTACAAATGACACGTATGACACATGTTCTCTACGTACAAGTGACACACATATGACATGTTTTTTTTTATACTAAGTCCAAATGACACATGCGACACATGTTCTCTACAGCAGCACCATCAGCTGTGCCTATGACGTCCACATCTCTCCTAGAGCAATGACATGATGAACCTATGGTAACACATGCTATCAACAGAGGTCCTAATATCCTACTGGGAGGGTGTCAATATACTCCGATATGTTGTGACTATCTTCCCACCTGTCGTGTCTATACGACCCTCACCTGGGCCGAAACTACCATCAAAGCATTCGCTTCGGAAACGGATATTTTTTCCCAGCGATTTAGAAAACGGAGGAAAGAGGGGGGAAACTAACGCAACACCGGTATGAATGGCCTGCAAGGGAAACGCGGGCTATTTTGCGACGCTGGAAGGGAATCCTGGCTTTTTACCTGTTGGAAATGGTGATGACCGTTGGCCGTCAGGGCAGTTAGGTGTAACGGCCAATGAATTTGTCCAATAGCCCGTTAACTGCGGCGGGTTGGTAATGCTAAGTGTGTAAGACGGGTGTAAACATACAGAAGAGGGAGAAAGAGAGAAAAGTAAGAAGAATAAGATGGAGTGAAGGAGGAGGAGGAGGAGGAGGAGGAGGAGGGAATTAAAAAGAAAATGAGTGTAACGGGAAGAATCTGTGATGTGGGGAGAGAACTGATGTAATTGGTAGGAGGGAAAGAAAACGTGGTGAGGAGTGGAAATAGGGAGGAGGAAATATATGATGGCTAGTAGATAGAAACAGGGAAGAGGAAACAAACAGTGGTGGAGAGGGTTGGAGGAAAGAGAAGGTGGCAAAGAGAAGAAATAGGAATGGGGAAAGAAATAGGGTAATAAAAGAATAAGGAAGAGGAGTGAAATGGGGGAGAGGAGACTGCCCAGAGAAGAGGGAAGAAGGGTGGTGATATGTGGTGATAAAGGAATGGTAAACAAAGGAAGAGATGACAAGAGAAGAAATGAGGGGGCGACCAGGAAAAAATAAGACAAAAATAGCTGAACATGGGCAGGGAAGAAATGGGAAGCCACGGGAAGAAACAGAGAGAAACGGAAGAAAGAAGGACACGAAAGAAATTCGGAAAACAAGGGAGAAAGAAATCTGGAGAGAGAAAATATAACAATTTGTAATAGGATGTGGC
This sequence comes from Panulirus ornatus, assembly GCF_036320965.1. Taxonomy (NCBI): domain Eukaryota; kingdom Metazoa; phylum Arthropoda; class Malacostraca; order Decapoda; family Palinuridae; genus Panulirus; species Panulirus ornatus. The sequence continues at coordinate 59,026,510 of NC_092242.1, forward strand.
AGGAAAGGAAGAGAGATGAGAAGAGATTCCTAATACAAGTTACGAAGTTGGTCTGGTGAATAACGGATGATTATATTCAGTCAGAGTAAGTGTACAGCGATGGAGATGGGACACAACGTGAAAATCGAGGCCTCCATATGATCACCATGTACGAGGAAGTAGGCTGTAGCAATCTGAATGTGACTTAGAGACTTGAGGGTCGTCAAGGGTCCACAACCAGTCACCAGGACCCTACCTCACGAGAACACTGATGGAGACAAACTCGTCTGTCCGCTGGCATTTTCAAGGGCATGACTAAGGGTGTCTAGTAATGTATTCACAACGTATGATAGACCATAACTGCAATATACCTCTCAAGTTTGGTCGTCTCACACAGAAGCGCGGAGAAATGATGGAGAAGGTCTAGAGGAGGGCGACAGAGATGGTACCTGATATAAGAAACGTGAGTGACAGGTCACTAGTGGTTGGAGACCATAAGCTTGCCTACTGTGATAAAGAGAAGAGTAAGGGGTGATTTGTTCCGAGTTTGATGAAGATGACAGTGGGCAGTTCTCCGAGAGATGCAAGGACAGAGCAACCACAGGTCGCGAAACGAAACTCGTTGGACAAGATGTAAAAAAAACAAGGTATCTATACAGGATCAGAGTACTGGATGGAGGGTATATGCTAAGCGATGAAATAGTGACTGCTGACGGTATACAGAAGTTCAAAAAGCTTTATGACATTAGTGAAAGGCGAGGAGCTGGGGGATCGCCCACGAGTGTAGAAAAGGTACACTCCGTTGTGCAGTTGTTAGCGATGCCACACATGAGTCTAAAACGGGTCCAGGTTCGATCCCCGGAAAGGTCAGGTAGCCGGCTCCCAGCCAACCCAGCTGTTCATCCTTCCCTTAAGGGGTTATGTGCCTGGCGTAGGCTAGAGTGTCTGTATACATAAGGATTAAACATGATATATATATATATATATATATATATATATATATATATATATATATATATATATATATATGGCGTCCTCGCTACGTCTCTTCGTTGTATATCAACTGACTGTTATATTTCTCTCTCGTGTCTCCCCTGATGTGATTATTACACGAAAGTGCACTTGGGACTTATCGTGTTTCATTTTCCCCGCGGACTGCACAAGGTTATGAGACAAGTGTAAAACTCTCTCCCCACACTCAGATTTTGCTGTCTTGTCCCTCCCCCGCCCCCTCATACACACACACACACACACACACACACACACACACTCCACTCGGCCGCCACAATGCCTCCATCTCTGGTTCATTTCACAGGTGAGAGAGGCTGGCTATGCAGTCTGGTGTTAAGGACCAACCGAGCTTCCCTCAGTCTACGGTGGCACCAGTGCAAGTACACACTCCACCTCTCCCACACAGACACGTGTACATAAACACAAATAAATACACATCTGCGCAAAGATGAAATATATTCACAAGCAAACGGAATGGTACACACACACACACACACACACACATCATTAAAGAGAAAATTAAAGTTTGAACAAACATCTTCATCAAACTGTCCGTCTACCAGATTATTGTGTCTGGTCCTCAAAATTCTTCATGCCACGGTTAGCTGGAGGGTGATGGTCGATGGTAATGGGTGATGGTACGTAGTGGAGTAATAGTGAGTAGTGGTGGGTGGTGATGGTAGATGATGGTACATGGTGGTGGTGGTGGGTGACGGTGGATGATGGTACGTAGTGGTAGGTAATGGTGGGTGATGGTACGTGGTGGTGGGTGACGGTGGATGATGGTACGTAGTGGTAGGTAATGGTGGGTGATGGTACGTGGTGGTGGTAGGTGATGGTACGTCATGGTGGGTGGTGGGAAGTCCGTGATGGATAATGGCGGTTATGGTGGTCGAGGATGGCAATGGATGATGACCTGACCACGTGAACATAAGAACCAACCATCGTAACCTTTCCCTCCCCTGTCCTCTTAGCCTTGGACCCTACGACTAGTGTGGGCGGGTCGGTCCAGCGGAGTCTCCAGTGTGTTGGCCACTGACGCCCAACAGCCACCACCACTGGACGAGTCCACCACTTACGACCCTGGCGGGAAGGAGGAGGAGGCACACCACCACCAGTCAAACCTGTCACCCTCTGGTGTTCGTACACCTCACATGAGGCAGCGTCTGACCCCTCACCACTATCAGTAAGAAGACAGAACGAGACGTGAAGTAGCCATTCATATAACAAATACACTTAATGGTCTCGCTGGCATGACAGCGTCATCGGAATGGCACTCACGCATGACACGTAGGTGAAGACATATTGAGACGAACTTCGGCATTCGTGAATATATATACATATCATAATATTAGACGAGATAGCGAATGGCGTGAGAGGCAGAAGTTCCCCCAGCGGAAGAAACTCACGGAAAAAGGGAGTGATACAGAACGCTCCTCTGCTTCAGCATAGGAAAAACAAAGGTCAGTGCATATGTAGGAGGGACGTGGCAGGCAATGTTGGCTGGTTATTCTTCGATGATTAGGTCCTAGATGGGTTATAGACAACCAGGTGAAGCATGGCCACTATATCTATGATATATATAGACGGCCACAGACGAACATTATCAGGGGAAGTAAATAATGATGATGGGGTGTTGCTGCGTGAATCCTACATGGGCTCTTACTCTTAGAGTTCCTTCATTTTTCCAGGCTGCACTACAATCAGTCGCAGGGAAATGAGGGTCTCCCTTTGGAGTGAGATTGTTCTTCAACTAGACCGCACTCCGATGACGCAAGCTCACTGACGGTGGCTTTTCACTCACGGCGTAACCAGAGACGGGCGGAGTCCGGTAACGTCTACTTGAGCGATCTAAACGTGAGGAAAAGTAGATCGCCAGATCATGGTAGGGTCATTAGGTCCTGTGTGAGCGGCATGTCCCCAGGTATGGACACCTCCGTCAGGCTCGTTATGCCCGTCGGTGAGGAACATGAGCTTGGGCATGGACACACACCCCCCGCAGGGTCAAATTGGCCTGTCAGTGTCAGCTATGTCCCCAGACACTGGCATACCCGGTAGGCCCATTTAACCAGTCATTAAGAAAGATGTCTCCGGGCATGGGCACACACATTCTCTCTGTAAGCGTGTTATACCTGTCAGTGAGGGTCACGCCCCCAGACATGACCACCGCTGGTAGGCCCCATTCAACCTGGCTCATTGAACCTACTTATGAAGGCCATGTTCCCCAAACATGGTCACCCATGGGGAATCTCAAGTCGAGGTACGGTCTGTCGGGTGGTAAGGTCTGCTGCAGCTGTGGCGGTGCTCTACTCCGACCGGAGTGAACACCCATCATACGTCTACCAACCACAGGAAGGATGAAGAGCTGGGTGGACTGTACTCCGTCTGCCCGACCCAGGAAACGAACCCGATATAGCCGAATGAAAGTCATCTACATTAACGACTGGACCTTAAAGACGCTACGTAGTTTGTCTTTATAGATATATATATATATATATATATATATATATATATATATATATATATATATATATATATATATATATATATATATATATATATATCTCAGGGTACTAAACCTTCTACAGGAGACGTTACACAATATTTCACATTTTCAGCAGTGAAGTGAATCATGAAACAAGAAAAATTACCCTTCTTTGAAGAAAAGATAAAGATCGCTTTAGGGTATCATGAAAACTATGAGTAAGGGAGAGTCACCCATAAAGCCAAAATTGAATTCCATTCAGCCCAACTGCCCCCACAAAAGAGGGACCAATCCCTCTATCGGGCCTTCACAATATGCCATCAGAGAGGAGGCTTCACCCGGAGGCCTTTGAGGTGAACCTCAATAAAAAATGAAAAAATAATATAATATATATATATATATATATATATATATATATATATATATATATATATATATATATATATAACAAATGATAGGCCTAAAAGACAGTGGTATTCCAAAGCTCAGGTGTATGATATTTTAGGAATGAATTACACATTGGGCATCATTGGTTACCAAAACCATAATCTCTTCATGCACGTCTCGCAGACCCCATTGTGGTTTCCCCTGATCACTTCATATGCCCTGGTTCAGCTCACAGATATCACGTCACCCTCTGTATACCCCATCGCTCCAATTCGCTCTATCCCAAGCACGCCTCACACCCTCTTGTGCATGTTCTGGCCCTGATCACTCAAGAGCCTCTTTCACCCCATTCTCCCATGTGCTCGTCTTCCCTTCCCACATGTTCCCTCCACTCCTAACACTAATATTCTCTTAGTCGCTCTTCACTCATCCTCCCCAAAAGTCCACATCATATCAGCACGCACTCTTTATCTCTCAATCATACCCTACTTTCTGCCACGATCCCTTTCTTACAGTGTCACTTCTTGCATGATCATCACTCCTCACGCTACACATAATCTCTACGCATTTCATATCCAACTCATCGCTTGCCCATTCTTTTGTATTCATAAGGCCAGCGATTCTCAACTATACAACACCGTTGGGATTACTACACCATAGAAAAAAGGATCTATTTTCGCCCTCACAGACAATAAGCTATTCTACACAATCCTGAATACACCCAGGACGTTTGCCCACTCACCCTACTGTGGTTCACTGTAGCTTCCATGGTTTCATCCATTGTCATGTCCACTCCCAGGTATCTGAAAACACTCCCCTTCCTCCAGGTTCTCTCCCTTCAAACTCACACCCACAATAATCTATTCCTTCCCCTCGCCAAACCCCCACGTCCTTACTTTAATTCAGCTCTCAACTTCCTTCTTTCACACACTCAGGCATCAGCTTCTGCAGTTTCTCTCGTGTATACCACCAGCAGCGCAATCAGCACCTGACTCACCTCGCAGACACCCATTCCCAAGCAATGCTGCACACCCGCTCTCCTTCTTTTCAAGATCCTCGCATTCACCTCCCTCACCACCTCATCCATAAACAGATTAAACAGCCTCGGCGACATCACATACCCTCAAAACACACCCACTTTCACCCGGAACCATTCACCCTCCTCCTTTTTCTACTCGCACACACGGCTTACTCTTGCAATAAAAACTCCTCACTGCTTCTAGTTGCTTTCCACCGCGAGAAGCAAATACTTTACAAACATCAAAAAACAAAACAAACTCTCAGGTCCTGTTGCTGCAGGAAGACCAAAATGAAAAAGAAGGTCTTGGCTTCCGAGGAGAGGCATACCATTGGGAGAACTTTTCAAGTTAACAGAACTCCTTTGGGAGAGTGTTCTGCTGTAAACACTTTTGGGATATCCGGGCAACTCTAATGAAAGGCTTCAACGTGTGCGAAATAACACCCCCCAACCCCCACCGAGCAGACTGTACAACGGTATGAGTCGGGAAAACAAATTTGCATATAATTGAACTTTTGTGAAGACATTTAAACCAGCAGTGTCCTCTGCCTGATCCAGTACTGCGTTGGTAGTAGTATATCACTCTCGTCAGGGATACAAGGTTATATTGTTCTTCTGTAATGTTGACGTCTTAACATCGCATAAAAACGATAAAGGACAAGAAATGTTAAATCTGCATTCTTGAGCACAAGAAAGTAGTTTACAGTAGGCGACCATTTTGTTCTGAGAATAAGGAGGTAATATGTGTGGTACTTCCGGTATTCATATATATATATATATATATATATATATATATATATATATATATATATATATATATATATATATATATATATATTTTTTTTTTATTATTTTGCTTTGTCGCTATCTCCCGCGTTTGCGAGGTAGCGCAAGGAAACAGACGAAAGAAATGGCACAACCCACCCCCACACACATGCACACACACACACACACGTCAACACACGCAAACATACACACCCACACATCCCAACGTACACACATATATACCCACACAGACACACACATATACACACAATTCACACTGTCTGCCCCTACTCACCCCCATCGCCACCTCGCCACACACGGAATACCATCCCCCTCCCCGCCTCATGAGCGCGAGGCAGCGCCAGGAAAAGACAACAAAGGCCCCATTCGCTCACACACAGTCTCCAGCTGCCATGCAATAATGCCCGAAACCACATATATATATATATATAAAGGGGGAAACGTTTAAAATTTTCTAAACGCACACCCGACGCCGGGTCTAAAGGCGTCAATGCTGGGGGGTGAAAAAAAAAAAAAAAGGAGAACCTGGTGACTGAGCCACGTATACCTCAGCTCATTCCCACTCAGTCTCTCGAACACGGCGGCCCTTAGGTAGGATGGTGACCTGGCCTTTGACCCGACCTTTCCAAAAAAAAAAAAAGGGTCGAGTCAAAGGCCCGGGCCATCATGCTCCAAGGTCGTGTCTTGGTGCTCAAGATGCTAATGATTACACCCGCTAAAGCCCCTCCTCCTACCGTCTGGGGGGGGGAAAAAAAAGGAATATCCACTTCACTGGAAAATGTTGATTCGCTCCTTCAAGTCGAAGAGGCTATTACCGAACGCGCCGGGGGAGGAGGAGGTGTACCATGGCGGAGCTGGGGTTTTCCCCCCTACTCCCCCTTGAAGGCCGGGGTGTAAATATAAAAGAGAGGCGGCAATAAGGTTTCGACCCCAAAACCCCCCCACACCTTCATCACCGTGTCATAATCATTATTTCCTCCCTCTATTTCTACGACTTCCTAATTGCATTCCTCATCTCATTCATTTATTCCCTAACACCTCAGAGCACGTTTTCGTCCCTTAATATTATGCCATATTCTACGATCGTTCTCTCCTACACACACACACACGCATATATATATATATATATATATATATATATATATATATATATATATATATATATATATATATATATATATATATATATATATATAAATTTTTTACATACTTTATCGCTGTCTCCCACGTTATATATATATATATATATATATATATATATATGTATATATATATATATATATATATATATATATATATATATATATATATATATATATATATATATATATATTCCGGTCTACAGCAGCCACCTGTACCCTCCCACATCCACCCACGTCCTCCATCGCAGGCCGATACACGGCCATAGCCAGCATTGTGTCCCCCTGGGAGACGGGGTTTAGCAAGGGACTGCACAGGACGGGGCACCAGTGACAGATGAGGGGGAAATAAAGAGAAAACGTACAGGATATAGAGAATGGATGGTGGGGGATACAAGGTATGGTCTCGAGAGCCGGCGGCAGCGGTGAGGCAGGAGTCGGGGCGGGAGACGGGGCGTGAGTCGGGGCAGGTCATATACTGACTGAAGATGAAATCCATTTAAAAACCAGTGATGGTCGTTGCTGGGCCTGACGTCATAACCATGGGTCGCCCCGTCGTGCTCAAGGGTCGTATCCTCGAGCTCAAGATGTTAAATCTATATCTATCTATCTATCTATCTATCTATCTATCTATCTATCTATATATATATATATATATATATATATATATATATATATATATATATATATATATTTTTTTTTTTTTTTTCCAAAAGAAGGAACAGAGGGGGCCAGGTGAGGATAATCCAAAAAAGGCCCAGTCCTCTGTTCCTAACGCTACCTCGCTAACGCGGGAAATGGCGAAGTTTAAATATATATATATACAAGAGACCGTTTAATGTATACCGCCCGTTATACACAGAACCGACTACATGTGTCGACCATTAGCATATTCTGGCTCCCATAAGATAATCGCGAATTATATTCATAATCTGCTCACGATCCTCCAGGCCTCCGTCTCAACTGCTCACTAACTATCCAGAACCATCGCCCATGCATGTTAACTACTCACAGCCTCTCCCTATCCATTCAGAACTATCCTACACCCGAAAAGGTGTGCTGGGAGTAATCAAAAATCAGGTGAAGCGAACGAATCAGGACTCTTCCCAGGGAGGAAAGATTTATTTTTTTTTTCTCCCTCCTCAAGAACAAAACGACCAATTCAGGATTGGCGCACATGCACCCCAACTCTTATCATCCCAAGTCCATCCACTCAAGTCTCATCCAGTCTTCCCTTGGGGGGACTGTCCGAAGATGGGAGACCCGAGGCTACAAATCATGACGAAGATGAGGGACGAGCCAGCATGCCTGCCTCCTCCTCCTCCTCCCACACATGACCAGAACTGGACCTGTCGTCACAAAACTTCAGTTCCAGTTGGTGAAGTTCGCCGTCTGGGGGGGGGGGGGGGGGTTTGACCACGTCTGTTAGATCACCGTCACTTTGGGACACTTCGGATGATATAAAAAGTTTCTGAAACATGAAATCTACTCACCCCTAATGAAGTGACCGTAATCATAGTCCCTCATATATTAAGAGAAAACGTGTATTGGGTTAATCTTAGAGAAAATGTGTATTGGGTTAATCTTAGAGAAAACGTGTATTGGGTTAATCTTAGAGAAAACGTGTATTGGGTTAATCTTAGAGAAAACGTGTATTGGGTTAATCTTAGAGAAAACGTGTGTTGGGTTAATCTTAGAGAAAACGTGTATTGGGTTAATCTTAGAGAAAACGTGTATTGGGTTAATCTTAGAGAAAACGTGTATTGGGTTAATCTTAGAGAAAACGTGTATTGGGTGACTTTGATTCCGAATAAACGCGATTCCGGGCAACCGGAATACGGATAATTAAAATCCTAGTCTAACCGGTATGATATCATCTTATAATCCGGCCTCTGGATGATTAGAAAATGAAGATACGAAATCCAGATTATGAGAATTTTATTAAGACTCCACCGGAGTACGGATCTGGTTCACTGTAGGCCAGAGGAATAGCCATCCGGTTAATTGGAGCCGGAATCAACGATGATCCGGTTAACTGGCGCTCTGACAAACATGAAATTCACAGATCCGTGTCCGGATAAGCTATGAAAAAAGGTGAGCTGGCGTGGAAGTTAAAGACTTTATCATCCGGAGTCTAAATAAACGGAATCCGGTTAATCCGAGTCAGGATAATCTTGAAGACGGATTGGAAGATGAGCTCAAGCGAACGAATGGATGGACGGGTGGCTCCCAGCTCCTCCTCCTCCGTCCTCTGGGTCATACCTCACCAGGTCTCCCAGCTCACGTGAACTTCACAATGCCCGGGAGTGAGGGAATGTCTGTCTTCCAATATTTGAGAAACTTTTAAAGATGGGGCTATTCAGGTTCATCCGTTAAGTAGGCCCGTCTGATCGTCTGTCTGTCTGTCTCTGTCTCTCTCTCTCTCTCTCTCTCTCTCTCTCTCTCTCTCTCTCTCTCAGATAGTAACAGGAGAGAGGCAGTCACCAAGGCACCAACTAGGAGGCTGCTATCTTCGCGTTTACCTGAAGGTAGGGCACAAGCACCTTCAGTGTACCGCGGCGGGACAGAGCAAATAACAGTGTGGAGTTCTCAACGAGAGAGAGAGAGAGAGAGAGAGAGAGAGAGAGAGAGAGAGAGAGAGAGAGAGAGAGAGAGAGAGAGAGAGAGAGAGAGAGAGAGAGAGAGAGAGAGAGAAAGAGAGAGGCTGTGGAAGGGAAAACTCCGTCGCAATAGTAAAACAGAGAGCAGTATAACCGGGTGCAGAACAGTGAACAGTGGAGAAAGCAGCACTGCAGTAAAAGAACAGAGAACAGGATCTTAATATAACAGAGTAGCCTGGAGAACAGGTGGTGACACCATCAATATGGCAATATGATGATTACGTTTACATGTACGAGGATCCAGGCTGAGGGAAAAGTACTCGGGTCCTGATCTTGAAGAAGACGAAGAAGAAGAAGAAAAGGAAGAAGAAGAAGAAGAAGAAGAAGAAGAAGAAGAAGAAGAAGATGAAAAGATGATGATGATGAAGAAGAGGAAAAGGGAGGAGAAGAAGAAGAAAAGGGAGAAGTTGATTATGAATAAGAAGAAGAAGAAGAAGAAGATGAAAAGAAGATGATGATGAAGAAGAGGAAAAGGGAGGAGAAGAAGAAGAAAAGGGAGAAGTTGATTATGAATAAGAAGAAGAAGAAGAAGAAGAAGAAGAAGAGAAGAAGAAGAAGAAGAAGAAGAAGAAGAAGAAGAAGAAGAAGAAGAAGAAGAAGAAGAAGAAAAGGGAAAAGTTGATGATGATGAAGAAGAAAAGGGAGAAGCTGAAGATGAAGAAGAAGAGGAAGAAGAAGGAGAGGAAGAAGAAGAGGAGGAAGAAGAAGAGGAAGAATCTTGTAGGAGTTTCTGACGGCGTGAGAAGTGCTTAGGCAACGAGAAACCGTGTGGTACAAAGCTACGATACAATGATGAACAAAAGTCGTTACGAGGGAAGGCCTTGAACATTGCTCTCCGTGAGAGAACAAAGAGGAGCAGCATGTCCTACACGAGACGTTACACAACAACACAGCCATTAGGAACGTGTGGCATCGATAACATTAAGTATTTCATTGGTTACCGACGGCTGCACCAACCTGTGGCTATAGATCTCTCCCTCCTGCCTCAAGGCTAAACTAGGCCAGCTGGGTGTAAGAAGCAGTGGCAAATGTGGGTCCAACGAGACCTGGGGGGGTAAGGGGGTACAACGAGACCAAGGGAGTCCAACGAGACCAGGAGGCAAGGGGGTCGAACGAGACCAAGGGGGGTAAGGGGGTACAACGAGACCAAGGGGGTCCAACGAGACCAGGGGGGTGTAAGGGGGTACAACGAGACCAAGGGGGCAAGGGGGTCCAACGAGACTAGGGGGCGCAAGGGGGTACAACGAGACCAAGGGGGTCCAACGAGACCAGGGGGGCGCAAGGGGGTACAACGAGACCAAGGGGGTCCAACGAGACCAGGGGGGCGCAAGGGGGTACAACGAGACCAAGGGGGTCCAACAAGACCAAAGAGGCAAGGGCAAGACGAGGACCACAGAGCAAGACGAGACTAAAGGGGAAGAGGTACAAAGACACCAGGGGAGAAGGGCGGGGGGAGGGGGTAAATTGAAATCAGGGGGAGGAGGGAGGACAGCACGGGCAAAGGGGTGTGGGTACAAAGGGAGGAGGGAGGTACAAGAAACGAGGGGGTGAGGGAGGTAACATGAGACCAAGAAGGAAACAAAGGGAGGTACAGAGAAAACAGGGAGGAGACGACCAAAGGAGGAGGTAGAGTGAGACATGAGGGGGTACGAGAGGGTGTGAGGACACACACACACACACACACACACACACACACACACACACACACACACACACGAAGCGGCCTGGCTCCCCACTCGACTGAGACGCCCACAACACACCTCCCTGCCCCTCTCTAACAATAACATCACAGGCACCAGGCTCCACCCTTACCCCAAGTGTAAACATGCGTCTCTCCGGCCCCGGCATGATGTGGTAAATATGTACGACTCTGGTGGTGATGACACAACTAGCCTCCCCCAACCTTCCACCCTTGGGTGAGTATAAACCAACCACGGACCACCCCAGCAGGCCCTGTGGTACGAAGAAAACAGACAAATCTCTCGCTCGCTGGAGACATCTCAACGTGTTTATTAAACATGACCAGGACACATTAATCTACCCACTCCACTCTCTTGAGCAACAGCATCAAATACCCTCGCACCACAACACTGGCAAGTCTTAGGGAAACTTCCCATTACCTGATGTAGATGTGCACTGACACCCTCACCCCGACGGGTAAAAACTTAACGAGAGGCATTTGCGTCGTCTAACATCCCTCCGTGAGTTGTATATAAGGAAGGAATACAATGAACTCATTAACGTGTAATGACCTCTACACTATGATGTTGGTCTTTGGCATACTCGAACTTCCCATCATTCAGCACTCCAAGATCACAACACATGCCAACATATAAGACATCTTACTCATCCAGTACAAACTCATGCAACGCCTCCCCCAACATTTTAATAGCCATTTATCACCTCGAGAGAGAGAGAGAGAGAGAGAGAGAGAGAGAGAGAGAGAGAGAGAGAGAGAGAGAGAGAGAGAGAGAGAGAGAGAGAGAGAGAGAGAGAGCGTGGCTATGGTGTGGTAAGTACGATGTTTCTGTGTTGTTCTTCAGCGGTGCTGGGAGTAAAGTGCTCGCAAACAGACAGACTGACAAGCACAAAGAACCACAGGTGACGACATATGACTTTCCACATACACTTTTACTGTGGGGGAACATGAAAAAAAAAAAGAATCAATCGATAAACATCTTTACTTTCCCCTGAAATTGTCAAAAGTAAACATCCCCTGGAAACGTCAACACACACACCCACAGGAAAAAAAAAAATGGAAAAGTCAAGCAACACTCTCACAGCCCTGGAAACGTCAATAAGCATCTTCAAATCCCTGGAAATGTCAAGAAACACCTTCACACGTCATTGCAAAACGTCAACACGTTGGATCTTCCTAGGAAAAAAAAAAAAGGAGATTGTTTCCAAAATTTGCGTCATCCCGGGCAAGACGTAAACTCCCATCCCTCAAGTTTGTGGATGATCATCCTGGGTATCGAACTGTTAGGTCTGGCCACACAGTAAGCAGCACACAACCATCTCCCTCACTCACCCAGAGGAAACCGTAAACAAATTCCTTTCCAATACCTCCTGCCTGGCAAGGTCACCCACCTCGGGAAATTCTTCTCTGATCTTTTTTATAAACGGGTGGTCAGGCGGGGAAGGCGTTGAGGAGGGAAAGTACAGTGAAGATAAACTAAAGGGTTGATAAGAGTGAAGAAGAGTGATGGTGTGCGTTAGACCGAGATGTCTGGCTGGCTTGGTTCGCTGAGAAATTTTTCTTTCTTTTCTTCGTTCAGAGAGCAATTTTTGCCTCAGTCAGGCGACGTCAACATGTGACACAACTGTATATATCTGTGGGTCAACCCCGTCCTTGCTGCTGCCTGGCAAGGTCACCCTCGTCCTATACCACCAGCTCGGTAAGGTCACCCTTCGTCCACTACCACCTCCCTGGCAAGGCCAGGAGAGCCCATGGGACATGACGACGCAGCCTGCTGGGCAACGCTGCCGGAGACGTCATATAATTGGCCCTTCAGTTGGACATCCTCAGAGCGGCGCTGGGCTCCGTTAATTGGATTCCCGGTCTCTGCGGCCGTGGTGTCACATAATTCACCTTAACATTGTTACATAATCCGGCGGCCCCGCGCTGGCCAGGTACGTGAATCTGCGCCGCCGTCCTGTTGGTAGAACTGTATAGTAGTGACCAGGGTCATGCTGGTCTCCCAGCCCAGACGGTAACTCTGGGTCTGTCTCTTCTGTCTGTGAGTCTGTCTGTCTGTGTACCTGTACGTCTGCTCTAGTTCGCCAAGACAACTCTCCAGAGGTCTGTCTGTCTTTGTGTCTGTGCCTCTGTTCTGGTTCGCAGCACAACGCAAACTTTGATTACATGATCGAGTCCATATCTGGTAACAGCTGCACATGGGGACGACTACACACGAAAGACAGATACGAGAAGACCTGTTCGTCTATGACGAGGTCGCCCGGCGGGGGGAAGGGAAGAGGCGTTTCAAATTGGCAATTCGTATACCTTGTGGAGGTACCACAAACAGACAGACGATCTCGAAGCAGTTACGGGGGTAAATAGTGTGTGTGTGTCTTGGGTGTGACACGGAGACCTTTTTAAAGGTGAAAAGGTTGAAGGTTGTGATCGCAGGGGCAATTAATTAAGGGTTGGCGTGAGGAGAGAGCCAAGGGTGTGGCCTCAGACTGCCTTCCTGTATACTGACAGTGTACACACAAGGGAGGTCACACGACGCTCTCCATAAATGACACAACACAAATGGTACGAAAAACGAAACGCTATTCAGAAGGGATCTGTACCTTATACGAAATCTGGACATCGGTCTAGTTAAGTAACTACTGTCTTGTACTATCCACCTTAAGAGCTGGAGGCTGGAGCTTGAACTTTTAACACATTTAAAAACATGACGACTTATGAAATTTGAGCGACGGGGAGATACCAAGAAAGAGTGAAGGCCAGGGAATTGTATCCCAACTTAACACAAAGTTAAACAAGTTCCAATGTTGAGTCGAAAGTTTGGACGCTTGATAAATAAAATCTCTGTTGCAGTTTTGGGTATTAGATGATTCTCTTTACTTGGTGTTCGTGCAATAAGTAATTCACAACTGCCACAGGTTGCTGCTGGGTAATTCAAGATACTGTCATTGATGTTAATATAAATCTTTGTCTTATACATCGTGATTGGCCGAGACAATGAATACAAAGGAATTCAAACAGCAACGGACCTATGGGACCTTTCGAGCTGTCTGTGATACTGGAAGATATCATCAATTCAGACTACTGTGGTACAAGTTAAAGGTACACAGATAATTCAAAGAAAATTACCTGCAAATTGTCGATATGACACAGGAGGCGCAAATAATGTAAGTCATGGACTTGAAGAGAAATATCTATCCAGTCTATTCCTAAAGGTATTCATTGTACAGCTTTCAGCCAATCTAATTGGCACACCGTTCCATATGTGAAAACAATCCTGTTGAAGAAAAGGAACTGCGCCAGCCACATTCGAGATGAAAACGTTTGCCCTCGAGTTTGTATCCATCATTACGAGTGCCATCAAGCGAATCAAGTCTTAAGTAACCAGACTGACCAAGATTATCAACGTCTTTGATCATCTTGAATACTTATGTCTTAGACCACCTCTTAACCTTCTCTTTCCAAAGCTAAACAAGATTCAAATGTCTAATCACCACGATACAACCCTTAGGGTTGTGATATTCTCCTTATCCCTCAAGGGTTGAGGGTCATAAGCCAGGTCACACACACACACACACACACACACACACACACACACACACACACACAAACACACAAGTACGACACAAATGACTTCTTTTGTTGTATAAACATTACGGACACATTATAACCACTTCTTAATTTAATATTTTTCTAACTATTGTTTCAAGTATTACTACTTTATGTGCGGATTATTGTCCAACACTTCAACAGGTATACCTCAATCTGACTGCATTCCTAAATACAAGCGATGTAACTTGACCATATTTCTTTTATCACTCTGTAAATTACCTCTTTCCTTATCACTCGCTCTCCACACTGACCACACCAACACATGATTATAACTTCAACTTCACCCGTGTCGCTACCCTCCTTCCTTCAATCATAACTCTTCTCCCCTCGTGCCTCTTTTAACTTCCTCTTTGCGGTTCATAAAAATTTCCCAGCCATTATAACTCCTTCCTCATCTTTCCGACTCCCTTATCAATATCAGATCTTCCTCCTCAGCTCGTCTTGTGGGAACCTCTCCTCCAGTTTCAAACTTTCTCCCCCACAAACTTTCCACCTCTTTATTCTTTACTTCATTAGCCCCGCTGTTTCATGTGTGGCGGGGTGGCGACGGGAATGAATGAAGGAAGCAAGTATGAAATTGTACATGCGTATATATGTATATGTCTGTGTATGTATATGTATGTATACTTTGAAATGTGTATGTATGGCATATGTGCGTGTATGGGCGTTTATGTATATATATGTCTACAAGGGTGGATTGGGCCATTCCTCGTCTGTTTCCTTGCGCTACCTCGCTGACGCGGGAGACGGCGATAAAGTATAATAAAATAATTATGAATATATATATATATATATATATATATATATATATATATATATATATATATATATATATATATATATATACTGTTTCTCTCCTGATATGAATCTACGTTCGTATTTCCATCTCATTACCTTGCCTCATCTCAGACACTGTTGTCCGCATTTCAAAAACCTCATTTTCCACTCTCAAACACTTCCGCCTCTTTAAAACTCTCTCCTCGCTGCTTTCTCTCTGTCTGTCTTTTTTTCTATCTTCTTCCTTTTCTTCTTCTCCTTTTGAACCTTGTGAATTTCCCCCTTTGTCAGATGCTAGCGAATTACCTTCCCCCACCTCTCTCTCTCTCTCTCTCTCTCTCTCTCTCTCTCTCTCTCTCTCTCTCTCTCTCTCTCTCTCTCTCTCTCCTCTCTCTCTCTCTCTCTCTCTCTCTCTCTCTCTCTCTCTCTCCTCTCTCTCTCTCTCTCTCTCTCTCTCTCTCTCTCTCTCTCTCTCTCTCTCTCTCTCTCTCTCTCATATGCCATCAGACAGGAGCAGAACAGCGGTGTGCTGCCACCGCAAGGCTTGGGTGGACATTGGAGCGATCCCCCGTGCCTCACACTCAGCACTGCTTCCTTGGAATGCCCCATTTCTCCTTCGTCTATACCTGCTTCTTACTAGCATAAAACACGTTCCTGAAATCAGGTCTGTATCTATTGCACGCCTTCTGAACAAGCGAGGAAAATTCAGCAAGTCTTGGCTACTCATTTTTATACAAATCTAAACCATACACGCCTGATTTGCGTATTCAGAACATAGAAAGAATTATAGGATAATAAAATTAAGTATTCTGTACCCTCAAGTGATATCAAATATCTAATTCACTAAAGCTAAATGAACGAAAAATGTTGGGTATCAGTGACTGTCCATTCTTCCACCCTCAAAATACAACCCTCAGTCTGACATCTATATTCCACACGCACTAGAAATGTTACGTCATCACATCATCCCATTCCAAACACACTTGAGAACGAATCACAATCCTGTCTTCCACGTCTCTTCTGGAAGCCGGAGCACTTGTACACACTCGCTGGTCTTGCGTTTTCTTAAAGACGGATCTCGAGGGATGAAGAGAAATCAAATTTACGTGACCACATCACTGCCTCACTCACTCTGCCATCCATCTAGGCCTTCAACTGGAAATTTGCCATTCCTCACCGAATGAGCTTTTACAGTTCTAACAGAGGGAATGATCTCATGTTTCTCCCTACGGCTTCCCAGCCACGTCCAACAGTCCCTCCCTCATTTATGTTACTCATAACACACCGATTGTTCTTTCTCGTTCACTCACACACTAATTTCCAGGCAATTCCGACACGATCTCAATCCTCATACATGCATGGGATGGTCTTGGAATCACCAATGACAGCTGAAGGTGGTGTTCTTAATGACCCTGACAGCCGGTAAGCATAAGGCTCAATTAACCATCCTAACCAGCTAAATATTAATCCCCCACATCTATCAAGCTTCACGTATGCCATTCACTTGTGTTATCTGATCCCACTATGTCTTTCTCATCGTTTCCCTTTCATCTTTCCTGCTCCTTTTTCCTCATACCCTGAGAATCAGTTCGACAGTTTTTTCTCCTCACATCGCATAGGAAGAGACGAAATGGCTCTTGGGATCCTTGGATAATTCCACACCACGTACCTTTTATTTTTTTTTTTGACCCCTGTTCACCCAGCAAGTAGAGGGCGCATCAACGGGGAGCAATAGTATTGGAAACCCTAGCAAGGAGGAGGTTGATACAATGTGTCATGACTGTGGCTAACCCCACATCATGTGTGTAGATGTCGCAAAATCAATCTATTTATTTCCCGACTTCGAATATGTGTGGCACTCGACCCTAACAGGTGTGTGGTACAGTATGCCTGGCACTCGACCCTAACAGGTGTGTGGTACGGTATGTGTGGCACTCGACCCTAACAGGTGTGTGGTACAGTATGTGTGGCACTCGACCCTAACAGGTGTGTGGTACAGTATGTGTGGCACTCGACCCTAACAGGTGTGTGGTACAGTATGTGTGGTACTCGACCCTAACAGGTGTGTGGTACAGTATGTGTGGCACTCGACCCCAACAGGTGTGTGGTACAGTATGTCTGGCACTCGACCCTAACAGGTGTGTGGCACAGTATGTGAGTCTTCAGATGTGTGTGTGGCATAGCGCTATCTGTATGGCACTACGCGAGAGCAGAGATGGACTCTATTACAGGGCTTTGTGTGCCGGAATATCAACACTACAGCTTCTGCAGCCACACACATATTACAGTTACGGGCGCTTACAGATCCTGGGCAGTAATTTAGTCTGTAATCACAGGTAATAATTCTCAAAAAGCAATTACAGACTCAAGTGGACAACGTGGATGATTTGGAGTGGGCGTTTAGTCAGGCTAATTACCGGGTGATTGGTTGGCAGTATGGTTGGCTAATTAGTGGGAGGATGATTAGATGATTAAATGGCAGGTTAATGAAGTGGTTCAATGACAATATGGAAGGTTAATCAGATGACTGAATGGTAGTATGGTAGGTTAATTACGTGATTCAATGACAATGTGGAAGGTTAATTAGATGATTGAATGGTAGTATGGTAGGTTAATTACGTGATTCAGTGACAATATGGAATGTTAATTAGATGACTGAATGTTCATATGGCTGGTTAATAAACAAGCAAAGGGCTGGCTGGAGGTATGGTTGGGTAATTGGATGACTGGATGGTTGTATGGTTCAGTGATCAGCGGGCGAGTGGCTGGTTAGTGATATCTGGGTGACCTGCCCGTGTGTGTGTGTCTGTGCCTCCCTCCGTGCAGGTATTCATATCTGTGCTGACGGAGGTTTTCAGTGATACGAAAGGTAAATGTGTGTGTGTGTGTGTGTGTGTGTGAGAGAGAGAGAGAGAGAGAGAGAGAGAGAGAGAGAGAGAGAGAGAGAGAGAGAGAGAGAGAGAGAGAGAGAGAGCCACTGTGGCTCAAGGAAAGTTTTTGGTGGTATGAGATGGTCGGCCGTGGTGCAGGAAGTTAGTTAACAACTTAAAGTGGGATGTATTAAGTAAGTCGGGCTGAATTTACCTACCGCCAACTGGTTGGGAGAGAGAGAGAGAGAGAGAGAGAGAGAGAGAGAGAGAGAGAGAGAGAGAGAGAGAGAGAGAGAGAGAGAGAGAGAGAGAGAGAGAGAGAGGCGGGGCAGGCTGCCTACTGGGGCAAGCTTTGGGGGGAGGGAGGGAGGGAAGAGTTTACCTGCTGGGAGGTTGGGAGGCTTGGAGGTAGAGGGGAGGTTGCATGGGAGGAGGGATGTGGTAGGGCAGGAGACAGCAGCAAACTAGGGGGGAGGGGGGGGGGTGGAATTTGGAGGGAGAAGAAGACTCTGGAAGAGGAGAGGATGGTCGTCTGCTGAGGAGCTGGGAGAGGTAATTAAAACAGTGGATCTGAGAGAGAGAGAGAGAGAGAGAGAGAGAGAGAGAGAGAGAGAGAGAGAGAGAGAGAGAGAGAGAGAGAGAGAGAGAGAGAGAGACTTTGTACCGGGTGACCTGCCTGGAGAGATGAAGACATGCTGGAAGATTAGCGTGAAGGATAAGACAAAACGGATAAGTGGATGGCTGGATGGAAGAGTGGAAGGCTGGATGGAAGAGTGGAAGACTGGATGGAAGAGTGGAAGGCTGGATGGAAAAGTGGAAGGCTAGGTGGTAGTGGAAGAATGGAAGAGTGGGAGGTTGGATGGAAATGCAGGAGGCAAGATGGAGGAAGGAAGACATTCTGGAAGTGTAGAGGAAAGACTGTAAGACCAGAAGAAAGCATGAATGAAAAGAAGATGAGACAGAAAAATAAAAAAACAAACTGGAAGACACGATGGAAGATAACAAACAGGAAGGACAGAAGACAGCATTAAAACGGAGTGGACAGACGGGCAAGACAATAGATGGTGGGAAGCATATAGAATACAAGAAGGGTTTGGATTCGGTTCTATTTGATCGAATCCCAGAAAAATGTAGAGGCACATGCCAGACCTTCGTGAAGCACGAGCACTAATGAGGAAGACTGATATAATGGGTTTCTGAAACGATGCTGCAAATTCTGAAAGAGGGTTGGGTGAGCCTCGTACGCCAGATGGTCGTGACCTACAGGCATAATGGTGGAATACATGGCATCAGACCTGAGGGTCTGGAAGACGACGGGTGGGAGGGACTGGACTGCGGTGTTCTAGGAGCCATAAGAGACGACATGGAATTGCTCTGGAGGCACTGGAAGGACGCACCTGAGGTGGCTGCTAGTGAGGTAGGTCCAGGGGTATGGCACGGTGTCTGGCTGGACAAGAACAAACTTTGAAAAGAAGAAAACGCATCGAGAAACTGAATTTTCCAGACGGTCCGGCAAATGAAAGACAAATAAAAAAAAGTTAATAAAAAGGCAGTAAATGAAGGTAAACATGATGGATGCGGATGAGAGAAATATGAAGGCGCACTTGGCCAAACAGAAAAAAAACCCGGTGGAATAATGAGCTATTTTTAAAGTAATAAGACAGACGGTCTGTAAAAAAGAGGTTGCATGTGAGACGGTGGGCAAGTTGGTCGGTGGGAACCAGAGGCTGGGAACCCACGTCGCGAGCGAGGAGATACGAACTGTGAAGCAGGTGAAGGAGGCAAGTCACACGAGTGTGAAAAGGGGAGAGTAAAGCAGAGGTGCAGACGGTGTGGCAAGACAGGTGATGATGGTCGAAAGCGACTGTGTCGTCCAGGGGAGTAGGTATGGTCGTGGACCACGCGAATGACCGAGAGAAACGCTTTTAGATGTTGTATGGCGAAGCTAAATAACTGCTAAAGACTTATACGGAAAGATAGATAAGCATCACTTCATTTAGGGATCTGATTAGGTCGAAAAGGTTTGATGAACACCTTGTGGGACTCAAGCCCGAGGAGATGTAGCACTGGAAATCTGTATCATAAGACTCTCATTTGGTAAGCAGGAAAATATCGGAGAAAATTTTAGACT
Organism: Panulirus ornatus; assembly: GCF_036320965.1. Taxonomy (NCBI): domain Eukaryota; kingdom Metazoa; phylum Arthropoda; class Malacostraca; order Decapoda; family Palinuridae; genus Panulirus; species Panulirus ornatus. The sequence continues at coordinate 59,047,061 of NC_092242.1, forward strand.
AAAAAGGAACTAGAGTTTATGGAGTTAGAAACAATGTGATAAAGTAAACAAGAGAAGATTCTAGGGATCCTAGGCTCCATAGTGTGGACAGTAGACAGCTGAGTGTCCGACATGGGTTATATAATAAGGAATGCCAGTGTCACACTTGAGTAGTGGGATGTGCGAGTGGGTTATAATTAACATGGGAGCGCCACGTACTGTGTAACTCCGTGGTTACGTCTAATGTCTCAATCCCTTGGGTAATAATGGTATGTCTCTTGAGCAAGATAATTTGTAAAGCTGACCTTTGACTTAACACTGGAGGTTTAAGTCAAAGGCCATGCCAACATACCCAAAGTTCATACCGTTGCCCTCAAGGGTCGTACCGTCGCGGGAATACATTACGCCGGTGTGGGCGGAGGCCAGGTGAAGTCATGAAGGACTTTATACTCCCGTGAGCCGCAACAGATGAGGGTAGCACCAGCACAGCGGCGGCTGTGAGGCGCGTACTGCAATGAGAGGGAGTTGGATGGTCTGTGGGAATATAGCACCTTCTTCCTACGTGTTGACATTCAGGGAGGGGGGGAGCCAATACCGCAAGGGTGTCTTCCTATCGAGATCTCTTGGTTCTGTAGGCTCTACAAAATGTGAGGCGTTCTCGAAGGATACTTGTGATCACATGATAAACTTTACGGTAAGAGGAGAAGGTGGGACGAGATAAGAGAACCATTCTACTAATGCCTCCACAGGAGTAGCGGTAGAGGGTGTGTGTAACCACCTAATCTAATCCACCTGTACTGTATGAGGAGGGAGTCTTACACACGTTAGGCCCAATTCCTTGAACTTGCTCTCCTACCCCACAACTTTCTCAACTCTTGTATACCGTCTGCGTTTAATATGTCTTTATTACCTTCATTCTATTCACCCTTACACTATCAATGTACTTCGTTACATCCTTTCTAATGAGTTTCTTGTTTCTTTCATTTCGTGTCTTCTGGTTGTTCTATCCATCCACCTTTCAAAGAATCATTTTCCGTCTACGTCAAAAATCCGGTTTGGAACTTTAAAGGTTTATGATCAGGTCACCCTTAATTCTTTTCTCTTCCAATGTGGGCAAAGCTAAAGTCCCTAACGTTCCCATGTAATTCAACTCGTTAATTCTGGCACCATCTTTGTTGTCCCCTCTGTCTGTCTGTACTGTAGGTGGGAAGTAGAGGTGTTGACTGCAACATAATGGCCTTTAACCTTTTGACGTGGTTCGTGACCCCTGATCAAATAAGGACCACCCAGTCTGCCTCGGTCTCAATAGGACGCGTACTGCCTCGGGCAGTTTGGTGTTGACAGACCGGTCCAGCTTTGCCCGTGATGAGATCCTGCCCTCGTAGCAGACAGACAGAAAAAAAAAATTAAAGAGACAGGCGCGGTACACCCCAAAACCCCCACACCACACACGTGAGGAAAAGGGGAGAGAGAGAGAGAGAGAGAGAGAGAGAGAGAAGGAAAAAGAGAGGAGAGGGGAGAGAGAGACGGGTAAAACTTTGGTTCGATGGGGGGTACAGCCAGGGTGCCTGCTGTTTTGTTTCCGCCCCCCACCCCTGACATCGGCCGTGGAATTGTGCCTGTGAAGAGAGAGAGAGGAGAGAGAGAGAGAGGGGGAAAAGAAAAAGAGGGGAGAGGAGAAAAGAAGAGAGAAGGGGAATATTGTGTTTTTTCCCTCTGTTCCCCCACACCCTGGGGCCCCGCCGCCGTCGCATCAGCCTGCACACCTCCCAGAATCACCAAAACGCAGCCCTTTTTCCCCCCCCCCTCCCCCTTCTACATGAACCGTGCCCCTCACACCTTCGCCTCTCGCCTGCCTCCCCTTCCCCTTTAAAAGCTCCATTACTAAGGAAATTCAATTACTGCTCGCGGTTTGTGTCTATACTGGCCTCCTCCCTATTGTCGTTTTATAGAACGCCATGGGGAACATACCCTCGGGTGTGTGCACACACCACCACCCACAGCCTTTCAGCTAATTCACCCATTTGGATCATAATGAAAAAAAAAGTTTACTTGATCCCCCCCGGAAAAGGACGTCTGCTTCTGCCTCGGGGAAGTTTCTTGCTACCGTAAGTAAAATTTTCATTCTTCCGTATTCTTTTTTAATCTTACGAGAAATACTACTATGTCCTCATCTTTGGGAATAAAAAGTTTTTTTTTTTTTTTTTTTAATAATTTATATAAAAAAATAATATAAATATATATTTTTTAAATTTTTTTTTTTAATATTATTTTAATTTTAAGGGGGCCAAAAACAAAGGGGGTTTATAAATTTTTTTTTTTTAAAAAAAAAAAAAAAAAAAACCCCAAATGGTTATCCAGTTTGCTCTTCGTTGTATTTTCAACTGACGTTACATTTCCTGGTTCCCCTGATGATGTGATTTTTAAAACGAAAGTGCACTTGGGAACTTTCCGTGTTCCATTTTCCCCCCTGACTCTTTTTTTCAGGTCTTTTTTTCAATACGGTAAGTAACATTTTCAGGAGAGAGGCCATGCACTCAACACTCTGACGAACACGCCATCAGTAAATTTCTTCCCAAAGTTCTTTCCCCCCCCGAATAAATAAAATATTCCCCCCTCATCAGCCAGGTGGGCGGAGTCCCTCATGTCAATAGGCGTGGTGAAGTGGTGAGGGGGGAAAACCCTGTAGGGCTTGGCAGTGCATGACGGCTATGGTCTGTGTGCATGACACGATGACAGTGGTGGGCAGGTGTGAGGAGGTGAGGGCGGGTGTTCGTCTGGTGTTGGCGATACCTTAATGACGAGGGACGGTCAACATATAATAATAATAATAATGATAATTATAATAATGATAATTATAATAATGATAATTATAATAATGATAATAATAATAAATAATAATAATAAAATAATAATAATAATGACAATAATAATAATAATAATGACAATAATAATAATAATGACAATAATAATAATAATAATTATAATAATAATAATATTAATAATAATAATAATGACAATAATAATAATAATTATAATAATAATAATATTAATAATAATAATAATGACAATAATAATAATAATGATAATAATAATAATATTAATAATAATAATAACTACAATAATCATAATCATCACAATATACTATTTTGATAACGATGATAATTTCCTTCTTTACACGGCCTGTGCGCCATCACCCACCTTAGCGAGGTACGTCATGGGAACAGATGACAGAGCCTTAGAGGAGAAAATCCTCACTTGGCTCCTTCCTCTGTTCCTTCTTTGAAAAGTAATGATCCAGGAGGGGGAGGGTTTCCAGCCCCTCTTACTCGACATACAAGACGCGTGGGAGATTACGTGGGGAGTATATGATTACGTGGGGAGTATATGATTACGTGGGGAGTATATGATTACGTGGGGAGTATAATTCATCTCCTCTCCCTGTTGAAAAAGGCTGACGTATGTCAATAGGCGTGGTGAAGTGGTGAGGGGGGAAAACCCTGTAGGGCTTGGCAGTGCATGACGGCTATGGTCTGTGTGCATGACACGATGACAGTGGTGGGCAGGTGTGAGGAGGTGAGGGCGGGTGTTCGTCTGGTGTTGGCGATACCTTAATGACGAGGGACGGTCAACATATAATAATAATAATATTAATAATAATAATAATGATAATTATAATAATGATAATTATAATAATGATAATTATAATAATGATAATAATAATAATATTAATAATAATAATAATATTAATAATAATAATAATATTAATAATAATAATAATAATTATAATAATAATAATGATAATAATAATGATAATAATAATAATATAATAATAATAATATAATAATAATAATATAATAATAATAATTATAATAATAATAATATTAATAATAATAATAATTATAATAATAATAATAATGACAATAATAATAATAATTATAATAATAATAATATTAATAATAATAATAAAATAATAATAATAATGACAATAATAATAATAATGATAATTATAATAATGATAATTATAATAATGATAATTATAATAATGATAATTATAATAATGATAATAATAATAATATTAATAATAATAATAATGATAATAATAATGATAATAATAATAATAATGACAATAATAATAATAATGACAATAATAATAATAATGACAATAATAATAATAATTATAATAATAATAATATTAATAATAATAATAAAATAATAATAATAATGACAATAATAATAATAATGACAATAATAATAATAATGATAATTATAATAATGATAATAATAATAATAATGACAATAATAATAATAATGATAATAATAATGATAATTATAATAATGATAATTATAATAATGATAATTATAATAATGATAATTATAATAATGATAATAATAATGATAATTATAATAATGATAATAATAATAATAATGATAATTATAATAATGATAATTATAATAATGATAATTATAATAATGATAATTATAATAATGATAATAATAATGATAATAATAATGATAATAATGATAATAACTACAATAATCATAATCATCACAATAATACTATTTATGATAACGATGATAATTTCCTTCTTTTCACGCCTGTGCGCCATCACCCACCTTAGCGAGGTAGCGTCAAGGGAACAGATGACAGAGCCTTAGAGGAGAAAATCCTCACTTGGCTCCTTCCTCTGTTCCTTCTTTTGAAAAGTAATGATCCAGGAGGGGGAGGGTTTCCAGCCCCTCTTACTCGACATACAAGACGCGTGGGAGATTACGTGGGGAGTATATGATTACGTGGGGAGTATATTCACCCTCCCCTCTCCCCAGGGAAAAATGACAGACGTACTGTCAATAGGCGTGGTGAAGTGGTGAGGGGGAAAACCCTGTAGGGCTTGGCAGTGCATGACGGCTATGGTCTGTGTGCATGACACACGACAGCTGGTGGGCAAGTGTGAGGAAGTGAGGGCGGGTGTTCGTCTGGTGTTGGCGATACCTTAATGACGAGGGACGGTCAACATATAATAATAATAATAAAAATAATAATAATAATAATAATAATAATAATAATAATAATAATAATAATGACAATAATAATGATAACAATAATAGCAATAATAATATCAATAATAATAATAACAATTATCATTATAGCAATACTGCTACTACTACTACTACTACTACTACTACTATACTACTACTAATAATAATAATAATAATGATAATTATAATAATGATAATTATAACAATAATAATAATAATAATAATAATGATAATAATAATAATAATAATGATAATAATAATGATAATAATAATAATATTAATAATAATAATAATATTAATAATAATAATAAAATAATAATAATAATAATTATAATAATAATAATAATAATAATAATAAAATAATAATAATAAATAATAATAATGATAATAATAATAAAATAATAATAATAATGACAATAATAATAATAATGACAATAATAATAATAATAAAATAATAATAATAAAATAATAATAATAATAATAATAATAATAATAATAATAATGACAATAATAATAATAATAATGACAATAATAATAATAATAATGATAATAATAATAATAATGACAATAATAATAATAATGACAATAATAATAATAATGATAATAATAATGATAATAATAATAATATTAATAATAATAATAATGACAATAATAATAATAATAATGACAATAATAATAATAATAATGACAATAATAATAATAATGACAATAATAATAATAATGACAATAATAATAATAATGACAATAATAATAATAATGACAATAATAATAATAATGACAATAATAATAATAATAATAATAATGACAATAATAATGATAATTTTAAAAAAATAATAATAATAAAAAATAATAATGATAATAATAAAAATATAATGTAATAAATTAAAAATTTAATTAATATAAATTTTATTTTTATATAATGATAAAAATTAATAATAATAATAATAATTAATAATAATAAAATTTAAAAAATAATAATAATAAAATAATAACTGCAAAATCATTAGAGGCAGTAGGGGCTTCCGTAGAATAGTAGTAGCAGTAACAGTAGTAGTAATAATAACAGGTGTAGTAGTAGTTTAATCATTAACAACTGTAATCATCATTACATTAACAAAATCCGGGAAATTTTCATATGATTCTTTTAATTTCATAATATCGATTATTAATGTAATATGATATTGATATAATCATTATTATCATTATCATAACCATTATCATCATTATTATCATTACCATTATCATCATTATTATCATTACCATTATCATCATTATTATCATTACCATTATCATCATTATTATCATTACCATTATCATCATTATTATCATTACCATTATCATCATTATTATCATTACCATTATCATCATTATTATCATTACCATTATCATCATTATCATCATTACCATTATCATTATCATCATTACCATCATCATCATTATTATCATTACCATTATCATCATTTTTATCATTACCATTATCATCATTATTATCATTACCATTATCATCATTATTATCATTACCATCATCATCATTATTATCATTACCATTATCATCATTATTATCATTACCATTATCATCATTATCATCATTACCATTATCATTATCATTACCATTATCATCATTATTATCATTACCATTATCATCATTATTATCATTACCATTATCATCATTATTATCATTACCATCATCATCATTATTATCATTACCATCATCATCATTATTATCATTACCATTATCATCATTATTATCATTACCATTATCATCATTATCATCATTACCATTATCATTATCATCATTACCATTATCATCATTATTATCATTACCATTATCATCATTATTATCATTACCATTATCATCATTATTATCATTACCATTATCATTATTACTATCATAATCATCATTATATACAGGAAAGAGAAGCAATCTCCTTCCTTCGAATGCCATTCAGCGTTCATCTCCGCGCGAAATCACTGCAAATATGTCATCAGTGAGTCGAAGTGTTTCTCTGTATTGAGGAAGAGCCACGACCGCTCCTTCCCCACCGGCAGGTAGGTCTTCCTCGTCATTAACCCCAAAATATCGATCACGCCCAAAATATCTATCACGCCCAAAATATCTAACACGCCCAAAATATCTATCACGCCCAAACTATCTATCACGCCCAAAATATCTAACGCCCAAAATATCTATCACGCCCAAACTATCTATCACGCCCAAACTATCTATCACGCCCAAAATATCTAACGCCCAAAATATCTAACACGCCCAAAATATCGATCACGCCCAAAATATCTATCACGCCCAAAATATCTAACACGCCCAAAATATCTATCACGCCCAAACTATCTATCACGCCCAAAATATCGATCACGCCCAAAATATCTAACACGCCCAAAATATCGATCACGCCCAAAATATCGATCACGCCCAAAATATCTAACACTCCCAAAATATCGATCACGCCCAAAATATCGATCACGCCCAAAATATCGATCACGCCCAAAATATCGATCACGCTCAAAATATCTATCACGCCCAAAATATCTAACACACCCAAAATATCTAACACGCCCAAAATATCGATCACGCCCAAAATATCGATCACGCCCAAAATATCGATCACGCCCAAACTATCTATCACGCCCAAACTATCTATCACGCCCAAAATATCGATCACGCCCAAAATATCTAACACGCCCAAAATATCTAACACACCCAAATATCTAACACGCCCAGGATATCTATCACGCCCAGGATATCTATCACGCCCAAAATATCTATCACACCCAAAATAGCTATCAACCCCAAATATCTATTACACCAAGGATATGTATCACCCTGTGTTGTATGACCTTATCTTCACTCTTCCGTTCTGAGGTCACTATGACCGTGTCTCCTGATGGGAAAGCAACTCCTTTTGGCTCTATTTTCCGCCTCTTACTCTCCATCATGTAAGACTGTTTCCCCTCACCCCATGACCCATCCCGCTAATCCTGCATCCCTCCTCACAATCTCTGTAAGTGCCACCCATAAAAGCACCGCGCTCTCACCCCGAGGCTACAAGCCAGGCGTACGAGCCTGACGCACGGCACCTCACCCTCCTCGTAGTGTGAGGGAGGGCGCTTCTGCACTCGCGTCTCTGCTGGCTTGCCTGTGTCGCGTCTGCCCACCTACTTAAAAAAAAATCTTCCTCCCTCCTGGCAACGTGAATTAGCACAGCCTACGCTATAGTAGACTGACCGTTCTGAGCCTCCTAACCATCGTCCTCTCTTGCTTTGACCTCTACTAAGCATCACCGAGGTCCCTGAGTGCCTTCTCAGCTTCCATTTCCTCTCGCAATCTTGCGTCTCACAGTCTGCCTGCTCTCGGCCTATCACTATGGCTCACGTAAGGCAAGATCCACCGGTGATATCCCTCTTACCTTACAAGTGTCGGGTCATCCTTACTCAAAGAGAACGTAGGGAGTCTTAATGGTGTAGGAGCTGTCGGCACATCGAAAACTTCTGAGAAGGTGTGGCATTAAGTTCTAACCTCCAAACTTCCCTCTTTCTGGTTCTCCTTCACCATATTTTTTTCTCGGGCTATCGCATCTCCGTTATTGTTGATAGATCAATCTTTCCACGTCTCCTTATCCCTCCAGATTATTTGTCTTGTCTTCTACGCTTTACCCACAATTCATCAACGATTTCCTTTCTTCACTAGACAGCCATACGCATTCATACGCTCACGACTCGTCGTTGCACCTCTCCGTTTTTTTCCTGATCCTCTCCGTTTTCTCTTGCTCGAGATACATCTCGCTACGTCACAAATGTCTCTATATAAAATCGGATTAGGGCGAGATTTCGCGGATGGGAAGACGCACCTAGAAAATCCAATTTCTTCCCACCTTTTTTTTTTTTTAACCTCTCCCAAGTGTCGCATCTCATTTGATGACTCGCTAATTCCACTACTTAGCACAAAAGATGTGGAGTCACCGTAACATCTTAATCTATCTTGGACACTCCACACAGCACCAACAGCTAAGACGCTCAGATGCCGAAAAATTCTGCTCTTCTGGGCAAATATTCCGATTTAAGGAAGGACTGACTCACGTCTGGGGAGGTTCTGGCTTTAAGAACTTAACAAAGTTGAAGCAAAGCCATCCGGCCCATCATCTCTCCACTTGTCCTACACAGCGGTGTTGGTTCACTTTCCCCCTTCTCCTCTGCAGATATCAACTTCTTGCTCCAGAGAACTGGTTGCTGGTGTATCCCCCCCTTGCCATTAGCTAGACCACGTACTACTTCTCAGGGTAATAAGGGCAAGTCGTTGCGATGTTTGTTTCACTCCTTACACCGCTAAACTTTGGAAGTTTTTATTTCTTTTGTGTGACTTTACTATTCGCTAGGACCCGACCCCTTGTGAAATGGCCGGCTCTGTGCTTCCTATAAAATTCTCAATCTTTTTTTTTCTTTCCCGCTTTTCTCTTCACATTTCTCTACTCTTTTTTTTTTCTATACTTCGTCTACGGCCTGAGGAGAAGACTTACGTCCTCGAGCGGGGCTGACACCATCAGAACAACAACATCCTGATATCACACAACCCTGACGAGATCTGCGCCTCAAAAACCCTTTGAGCAAGACGGCGTTCTACGCCTGATCTCTTGACCTTACCCTTAAAAGGTCGGGTCGAAGAAGGCCAGGCCGTCATGACCCGAGGGTCTTATGATCGTACTGGGGAGCGGGGCGAGGCGGGGCGCCCCCACCTCGTGCTCAAGAGGTTAGCAAACACACGGTACACTTGGCGTGAAGGCTTTTAAGAAATCTGAATCCCAGCGTCGCACACAGAGTGATCGAATTACCACACCATCATCACCAGAGAGAGAGAGTGTCCCTGCTTCGTCCCTCTCCCTACCGCATCTCTCTGGTCGAAAATCATAACTGATTACCTTCATTCCTATCTTAGTCTTCCCGTATTTCATTATCTTATTTCACTGATTGTTACGCTGATTATCCACGGACGGGGGGGAGGAGGAGGAAGAGGAGGAGGAGGAGGAGGAGGAGGAGGAGGAGGAGGAGGAGGAGGAGGAGAACACTACTGCCGAAGTGGCTTCTGCGCATCCTGGGAGAAAAACAAGGGCAAGGGGCAGGAGGCAAGGGGATTAGGGGCGTGTGGGTGTGTTTGTCGGGAAATCATCCCCTCCTGTATTGTCCCTTTTTAAAAGGAAGAACAGAAGAAGGGAGCCAAGTGAATTTTTTTTTTTTTTCCTCAGAGATTCCATCATCTGCTTCTAGCGCCACCTCGCTGAGCCACGAGACATGACCATCAGGTGCAAAAAGAATCATATAAATCTTAGTATTTTTCTACTTTCCATTTTCTCTCAGTGTATCTTTCCTGCATTTTGTCCTCTTCATCTAACTTTTACTATCTGCTTTTTTTTTTCACTTCTTATCTATCTTAGTATCATCATCTTATCTATTCATTATCTATCTTCATAATCCTGCCATCTGTTCTTCACCAGTAGTGTGAATAACAGTAGAACACATCACCTTCTGACCTGGTTTTAGTGATTTATCTTATAACCTCCTACTCTGCGTTTTCTATATACTGACATCTCATTTCTCATTCCTCATTTACATCACTCTGTCTCTTTTGTTTCTTTCACTCTTTTCCATCCTCTTTTAATCTCCCCCAATCTACCTTTTGTTCTCTTTTGTTTCTTTCACTCTCTTCCATCCTCTTTTTATCTCCCCCAATCTACCTTTTGTTCTCTTTTGTTTCTTTCACTCTCTTCCATCCTCTTTTTATCTCCCCCAAATCTACCTTTTGTTCTCATTATTTTCACTTATTTTTTTTTTTTTAAAGTAACTGTGGGGATAAGGCTTTTCGAATATTCAATACCATCAAGGACTCAATCAACAAAGTTGAGGACAAATCCCATCCCACTGTCTCCATAATTTTTGTCCCGTGCATTTTTAACCTTATTTTCCATCGCCCCTCATTTCCCGAACCCCTCTCTGTTTACCCTGCCATCATGTATATCTTTTGTGCCTTCCCCTCCGCTCATAATCACCCAGTTTCATCTCTATTAATTTCATTTCCATGACTCCCATCTCCCCGTCCTCTGCCCACAGATACACAGCCCCTTTCTCTTGTCTGTTAACAAAGGAACCTTTTCGTCTATCCTTTGGGCGACCCGCCTCAGTCTCGCCTCCGATCTATCCCTATCCATCAGGCCTAGTCTCCCCATTTACCTCCATCACTACATCCCTCAGCCCAATCACTAGTCTAGCCTTCGATCCAGGCTTTTCATGCTCCTATCCTTCGATCCAAGGTTTTCATGCTCCTATCCTTCCATCCAAGGTTTTCATGCTCCTATCCTACGATCCAAGGTTTCATTCTCCTATCCTTCGGAACTTAGCTTTCTTACGAACACTATCCCGTGTTCCATCTCCAACCCTCTTCCAGTTACGTCCGCTTTTTCTTCCATCCCTGCCGTCCGTCGCCTATTCCTTCCATTTCCATTATCGTGCGGGTCCAACAAATAATATCTCAGACGCCATAGCCACACACACCCCGCCCCTCGTTAAACATAATGACGTCGCCGAAAATACACACAGACACCAACTTCCTGTTCACGGCGATCTTTAGGCAAAGAATGCATATATATATATATATATATATATATATATATATATATATATATATATATATATATTCCTATGAGTCCACGGGGAAAATGAAACACGAAAAGTTCCCAAGTGCACTTTCGTGTAATAATCACATCATCAGGGGAGACACAAGAGAGAAATATAACAGTCAGTTGATATACATCGGAGAGACGAAGCTAGGACGCCATATGGTAAACATGTGATTGTCCAAAACATATATATATATATATATATATATATATATATATATATATATATATATATATATATATATATATATATATATTAGGAGTGATAAGTAATTTGACGAGACCATTTTCCTGGTGTTGTGAAGAAAGTTTTGAGTGCTAAGGGCCTGAATGTGCAGAAGGGTATAGAGACTGCACGAGATAAGAGTCACCTGGAGCGATGTGGTATAAACGGGGCGACGTGTTAGCCTCGGGTTGAACCAGGATATATGAAGCGGTCAGCGGAACCAAGGAAAAGTCTGTAGGGCCTGGTTGTCGAAAAAAGACTTCCTTTGTCTGCTCCCGGCGCTACTTCGCTAAAGGAGGAAACAGCGAATACACAAAAAATAAAAGAAATACACATATATAAACCCCGAAATTTGAATCACAATTATTTGTAGGAAATAAATTCGTTTATGAACTAATCATTCTTAAACCTCCATGTAAAGAGAAGGTTCACTTATATTCCCCAGTCGTATAATCATAGTTTTCATAAAAAAAAAACTTGTAAAAAGTAGATAAACAGTGATGAATGAAGAGGAGAGAAGAGGACAAGTGAACAACAGACATAACAGTACCGTACAATCAATCTAAAATCCTCTCTTTAAGAAAATATCCAAAATACATGACAAATCTCCATATTGTATCATTTTTTTCCCCTTAATTCAACAAAGATTTCCACCTTCTCCAGAGAGATCGTCAAAGGGACGATCGTTTCAGGAGGTGTATAACAACGGAACACTAGACACAGCTGAAGTAAACAAACAGATAACTATACATCCTTAGTTAAGTCAGGAGAAGAACCGGTGTAAACTCCTCATCTGTCACTGTTACCAACACCTGATGGCGATGGGTGTGCCAACACTGTAGGAAAAGGGATCCACCACTGCGTCCACAGAACTCACGTGTGCTGGCTGGTTAAGAGTACTGAATACCACGGCGGAACAAGGTACCACTGTGTTCAGATGTCACCACTGCGTTCATAGACATCACCACTGTATTCATAGACATCACCACTGTATTCATAGACATCACCACTGTATTCATAGACGGCACCACTGTGCTCACAGAAAGCACCACTGCGTTACCTGGAACCACCAATACATAAACCACTGCTTCGGGTGGAACTACCACTAGAAAAAAAAATAGCGGTCCACTGCGTCTACTGGAACTACCACTAAACCACTTCGTCCACTGGAACTACCACTAGGTGAACGGAAGCCACCACCACTGAACCAGCAAACACCCAGTCATCACAGCCACAGTGGAGCCTCACCGCAGCCACGCTAACTGCATCATGATTCTATAATCTACTGCGAACCGCCCATTAGACACTAATGTCCACCACCCACTGAACTCCACCGCAAAACTTCCATCAAAACCGCACTGTGCATCGCCCACTGGACTCAACTGTGTAACACCGATTAAACCACACTGTGCATCGGCCATGAGACTCCACTGTATAACGCCCACTGAACCCCACTGTCCATCAGCCATTAGACTCTAATGTATATTCCCACTGAATCCTAGTGTCCATCAGCCATTAGACACCACTGTATATTCCCACTGAATCCTACTGTCCATCAGCCATTAGACACCATTATACAACGCACACTGAATCCCCACTCTCCATAGCCCATCATCCCCCACTGTTCACCACTGCTACAGCATGAAGTTTTCACACCACTGAAACACTCCGTTCCGACGTTCATGCTGTGGCAGCAGGGGCTGGGGTATCGATCCTCGGCATCATCACGGAGTCACGGTAAACTTTACGGAGACCAAATCGATTGCATTTCAAACTTGTGCTCAACAGATGATATATAAATACATTGTTCTCATGGTGAGGTCGACACTTCGTCCGTATGTCTCTCCCTGCAACGGTGCTACTCTGTCGGCATGACCATTATAATATCACAATCACCCATTTCTGGTCCCAATCGTCACTAAATAAAATTCATCTTCCCAAAAATGTTATCAGTCTGATATATTCATTCATAAAAGAAAAAAAAAAAGAAACGTACAAAATCTATTTTTTTTTTTTTTTTTGGGGGGGGGGGGGGGCATCAGTAAAATGTAATGTTGTCCTCATATTTTCCATTACCGGAATTGCTTGAATACATAAGAACTTCAACCCACTTATTTGAAACTCTCTCCCAAAGAGTATTTTCCAAGTTGATCGGATATGTGTGTGTGTGTGTGTGTGTGTGTGTGTGTGTGTGTGTGTGTGTGTGTGTGAGCAACCTTTAATTTACCGAACCTTCTGAACTTGCAGTCTAAAATACTATAAGATAACTTTATATATATATATATATATATATATATATATATATATATATATATATATATATATATATATATATATATATATATATATATATTCGCCATTTCCCGCATTAGCGAGGTAGCGTTAAGAACAGAGGACTGGGCCTTGAGGGAATACCCTCACCTGGCCCAATTCTCTGTTCCTTCTTTTGGAAAATTAAAAAAAAAAAACGAGAGGGGAGGAAAAATAAATAAATCACGGTAAGTTCCCAAGTGCACTTTCATGTGACAATCACATCATTATGGGAGATACAAGAAAGAAATATTAGTTAGTTGATATACAACGAAGAGACCTAGCTAAGACGCCATTTAGTAAACAAGTGATTGTCCAAATTATTTACCAAATGGCGTCTTAGCTACGTTTCTTCGTTGTATGTCAACTGACTTATATTTCTTTCTTTTATCTCCACTGAAGATGTGACTATTACGCGAAAGTGCACTTGGGAACTTATCGTGTTTCATTTTCCTCGTGGACTCATAGGAATATACTTGATCACGCGCAAAATTGTGATCCTTTCCAACATATATATATATATATATATATATATATATATATATATATATATATATATATATATATATATATATATAATACTTTGTCGCTGTCTCCCGCGTTAGCGAGGTAGCGCAAGGAAACAGACGAAAGAATCGCCCAACCCACCCACACACACATGTATAATACATACATATATATATATATATATATATACATATATATATATATATATATATATATATATATATATATATATATATATATATATATATATATATATTTATATATATGTACACACACACACACACACACACATGTAAAACTGTGACTAACATCCACAAAAAGCAATCAGAAAAGATCAGTAATGGCACAGTTCCTTAATCAAAACTTCACAGGTAAAACACAGAGCTATTTTCCTTAACTCCAGCCCCGTGTTAATTAAAGGCACATCTCCTATTCTCCCTACAACTTTTGCTCCGATTTTTTTTTTTCCCACTTGTTACCAGACCTCGAGAGCTGCAATGGTAATTAATGGAGATCTCTAATTATAGCTGCAGGAGGCGCCCGGTAACGTGTTACAACGGGAGGTAACGTCACCCCATTAACTAAGAATTGGTTTCTCGTATGGTAATGGGGGAGGGGGGGAGCTAAGGTCTCCAAGTATGCTAATCATGTTAATCGCGTTGATTAACCTGATCTACATAAATCATGCGACCTTACACGAGGCCAGGTGTGAGGAAACAAGATGCGACTGAGAGAGAGAGAGAGAGAGAGAGAGAGAGAGAGAGAGAGAGAGAGAGAGAGAGAGAGAGAGAGAGAGAGAGAATGGCGGCTGAGTGACTGATGCTTACTGAGGGTTGACATCGTCTCTGACATCAACTGTGAACCTGGGGACCTGCTAACCTCACCGAGAGTTGAGTCGCACTCTAGCCGAAGTAAGTCTAGTACGTGAGAGAGCACCTGGCCTTCATCACGTCTGGGTCAGGCATTTGGCTAAATGGCTGCATCTAACCATACGTAAAACACCCACAGCCATTTCTACCATTACCATACCTCTCGCCATACCTCAGCCCCACCATCTCCACGATCAGTAACCTTCGTCACGCCTCAGCACTACCAGACACCAACACCCCACAACGTTTATTCAAACATCAACTCTGCCGATGGTGTTAATGTGAAACAGATGCGCTCATGATGTTTAAGCGTCTCGTGCCCCGACGAAGAGCGATAACCCCTCAAGCAACAGACGAAGGAAACATCCATCCTCAACGCCTCAGCAAAGTAATATAATGCCCCCCTCACATTCCCCCAACACACACAGTGGACTCGAGATTGCACGTAACTCACGAAGCCCGTGAAGAGAATTAGCCTGACGGGAACAGGTCGCTCGGCAGAGCAAAGGAAGGTGTGACACGTGAGCCTAGATCACCAAGACTGTCTGTCGTGTGTATCATGCGACATCCAACACATCCGCTGGCGTCCACCCACAGGGGTCAGGCCTCACCAGCGTCCAGACTGTGTTTGACGGCGTCGACTTCTTTATCGTGGGCGGGTACGTATACCAGGACGCTGAGAGGAGCCTTCCCTCTGCGGGGTAACGCCAGTATTCCGTCGGGTGTGTTGAGGGGTTGCGTCCAGTGCCGTCTGGAACGTATGTGAATATCTACAATAGCTTTAGACGGGCGGGAGGAAGCCAAAGTGTAATATGAGATTCCGTTGCGTCGCGGGCGGGTGTTGGGTGGAGTTCTGTAGGTTTGGTGGCGAGGTGCGAAGGTTGATTCTGCGAGGTGGGCCGTGGAGCGAAGGGTGGAATAGCCTACGAGTGAAGGAGCAACATGTGGAGCGTGGGATTTAGTGAGACGTGTGGAGGAAGGCACGGGGATGGATGACTGTGGGATGCGAAGCGTGGAGATGTGGAAGCAATGGATGGTGAAGCGTGAGCAGGGAGGGACAGAGACTGTGAGAACGTTGCAATATGGTGGCAGGGGAGCGTGAGGGTGGGGAGGAAAGAGTCTTGGGAGCATAGGGATCGTGCAGGAGCGTGGGATGAAGATGAGAAGAAGACGAGGAGGAGGGTGGTGCAGCCAGAGTGTGTGTGTGTGTGTGTGTGTGTGTGTGTGTGTGTGTGTGTGTGTGTGTGTGTGTGTGTGAGGGAAGGGGTGGTTGAGAGGATCATTTAATATAATGCACCTGGATAATATCGACTATAGGAAAGGGAGGGAAGGAGGGAGGGACTGAGGGAGTCATACAGCCGACATCGAGAGGCCCTAGCGAGATTTTTGAGTGGTACCTGGTGCTCCCATGGGCACAGGAGGAGGAGGAGGCGTAGCGGGAGGATGAAGGTGGAGGGAGGAGTGGAGTAAGATGAGGGAGGAGATCAGTGAGTGGAGTGTGGAGTGAAGACGAGACGAGAGCTCTCTACGTTGGCCAGCATCGACCCGTATATCTGGCGTTATAATAACCTTTACGATCCCTCTTGGTCACGTTAGCCTACTCCTGCCAGACCCGCCTCCTTACACAACTCCACTTGGTCCGTACACAGACCCATCGGGTCCCTGTAAACCCTACCTGGACCTTACACAACCCACCTAGTCCTCACATTCCTCACCTGGTCTTTCCAAATCCTCATCTGGTCTTTCCAATCCCGACTGGTTCTTTCACAGCTGCACATAGACCTTCCACAACCCATCTGCTCCTTGCACAACCTCACGTGGTCCTCAAGTAACCACCTTCTCACCCTTACCTGGTCCTCACATAACCCTACACGGGCCTTACACAACATCATCAGGCCTTAACAATCTTTCTGGTTTTTACACAACTTTACCTGCTCCTTACACAGCCCCACCCAGTTCTTACACAACTTCATCATGTTCTCGCACAACCATTCCTTACACAACCATACCCATTCCTTACACAACGCCGATGGATGAAATATCAGAGCAGGGTCAGCCTTCAACTCCGTCTCCATCAAACAACCTCTTTCATCCATCCAGTCTGCTCTTTAAGTTATTATCCAAATCAAACCTTATCATTCTTAAGACTTAAGACTGAAATATAGATTTTAAGAATCTAACATTCATCTTGATGGTATTCTAAGAAATCTCACGAGAATAATGGTAATCATTTCTTCTGAGAGAGAGAGAGAGAGAGAGAGAGAGAGAGAGAGAGAGAGAGAGAGAGAGAGAGAGAGAGAGAGAGAGAGAGAGACGTATATACTACCGCAGTTCCCCTGAAGTTAACAGCCAACATTTGGATGCATAGGTTGTCACACTGAGTGCATGGGGTTTTCTTGAAGGGCCTGCGAATCTCTTGAGAGTTGAGCCGAAGTTGTCGCGACAACTTCAAGACATTGTTAGTGCATTAAACTTCGTCGGGCCGGCCTCAGTGGAGCTCCAAACTCTCACACGTCCCTCCCTTCCTTCCTCCCTCCCGCCAGCCTACCTGCCTGCTTACCTGCCTATCGCCCGGCCTGACCCACGTCAGGAGGTCGTGAGGTTGCCGATCCTGGGGAGTTACCAATGCCCTAAGTTAAGATCCCCAGGCCTGCGGTTCTGTCTCAATACAGGCGTGAGCCGAAGTGTTCACGACTTCCGAAGTTACGCCAGTAAGCCAATGGGTCACGATGTCCAAGGTCGCGATTCCTGGTTACTACTACGCGCAAGGTCACAATTTGTGACGTAATGATTCCCCAGGTCATGACCCGCAAGGAAACGATTTGCGGAGGTTATAGTTGTCCTGGTCACGACCGGCGAGGTCACGAGTCCTAGGGTCATGGCTCCGAAGGTCACACGAGTCCTGGAGTCACTGCCCCCCCAGGGCACGACGCACGAGGACAAGAATCCTGGGGTCATAGCTCCCCAGGGCACGACGCACGAGGACAAGAATTCTGGGGTCATAGTCCCCCAGGGCACGACGCACGAGGACAAGAATCCTGGGGTCATAGTTCCCCAGGGCACGACGCACGAGGACAAGAATCCTTGGGTCATAGTTCCCTAGGGCACGACGCATCAAAGTTCCCAGGGCACAAGGCACGAGTACATGGAGCCTGTGGATATTATAACTTTCTGAGAATATTAACCCAAACAAGTCACAGTCCCTCACGATACTATGGCCAGGATCAATATTCCTAGGGTCAACACGAGCGACATATGATAAAGGCTGGGTGTCAGCGCCAACCTACACCCACAAACCCAAGACTTGATACAATACATCAACCCCAGACTTGATACAATACATCAACCCCAGACTTGATGCAATACATCAACCCCAGACTTGATTCAATACATCAACCCTAGACTTGATACAATACATCAACCCCAGACTTGATACAATACATCAACCCCAGACTTGATTCAATACATCAACCCTAGACTTGATACAATACATCAACCCTAGACTTGATACAATACATCAACCCCAAACTTGATACAATACATGAACCCCAAACTTGATACAATACAGGACATTACTGTAAGAAGACCATCACAGACCACGTCTTCCTGAAACACGTCCTTACAGAATGCCACACGTGAAATAAAAAGATTAGTTTTGATATATACAACAACAACAAAAAAAAGTTTTGTATGTACCAAACTTGATTTTTTTTTCCTTTTTTGCGTCGTGTTAGAAAACTTTGTTTCCTCATCTGATGACCCGTTCTGAAGAACGTCTGGTTTCTTACCTGCCTCTTGTAACAATATACAAAGACGTTCCTGAGGACTTAACATGAAACCTACGAAAAAAAAGATATAAAGCAAAGAAACACAAAATAAACGCGTCTGTGATGTTAGTCTTTCTAAGACGTGCTGAACATTTTTCTCCTCCCTGTCCACCCAATATGCTGCTCTGGTATGCCATGTCATGCTGAGGTTGTGTGTGACGATGCTGTGCTGCGGCATATGCCCGTCGGTGCTGCTGTGCCCAAGTGCGTTCAGCATCAACAGGTATACGGGTGTGGGGGCCAGCACGCACTCGCTCACTACCATCATTACAGCATCACTTCAACCCCTCCTCAACTGTCCACAACTCACGAAAAAAACTTTCTCTCTCTCTCTCTCGGTTTTCTCTCTTAAAGTATATATAAAAAAAAAAACACTTTCTTCTCTGCACGGAAGAGACTCTCCGCGTATAACTTCCTAAAAGGCACCGGAATGTCCACTTTGAAACACAAAAAACAATCGATATGTATTGGGAGTTCCAGAGAGCGGGCCAAACCAGCAAGCAACACACAGTTAGTTCACAATGTCTCCTGCACTGGCACCACCCATACCGCCACGAGACTCTTCGTGGCGAGAACGTTTTCTCTCTTCCTCCGTCTATCTCTTTCTCTTGTCCTCTTTTCTCCCCCCTCTCTCTGTGGCCGGAGATGAGGTGGAGGAGGAGGCGTAGGGAGAGGGGTCACCTGCCACACCTGAGCCCCAGCCCTGACTGACTGACTGAGGGGGTGGGCTAGGGCGAGGTGGAGAGGGCCGTGGTGGCTGGCAGACGGGCCAGCAGGGGAGACTCAACTGCACGCCGAATACCATGTTCTACTGGCGGAGCCGCGGTAGCCGCCGGAGGGGGAAAGGGGCAGGCGTGGACGCCAGGGATGCTTGTGTATGGCGCAGGGACTGTGCTGAGATGGCTGGGCGAAGGGAGAAGAGGAAATGATACAGACGGAAGACTGTAGATGAGAGAGGACTGCAAGGGAAGACCGGACGATGAATAATGATAAGATGGATATGAAAACATATGTGTTCGTTCACATAAGGACTATAATGTCCATAAAAAAAAAAGAGAGAGAAAAGAAGTACATTCGAAAGTACACAAAAAGATTTTAAAATGCAACTGAGGGATGGAGAGAAAGAGCGGTGTCCAGAGCAGGGGAGACGACACAATAGCTTATGGGATATGAGGGGAGTGAGAGAGGCTTAGCACGCAAAAGAGCTGGGGATTATAACAGGTAAGAGAGAAGCAGAGGAAAGCGCAGAAAATTGATGGTTACAGGGAACACACAAGAGGGAGGAACGTGCAACACCCCAGGAGAAATCTGGTGCATGACGGCATAAGCACTAAAAAGGATATCTAGATATAAGTAGAAACATGGGGGAATAAAATATGTAAAGGAGGTGTATGAAGGGAACGAAACGTAGGAGGTTCGGGGGAGTAAGGCGTGAGGGAGGGGTGGTGTGATAAGGGGTGGGTGGCGGATGTTTGGTTAGGGAAGGGTGGAGTGTGTGGTCAGTAGAGTGTGCGGGGAGAGCAGGTTGATTGCTAGTGAGAGAGTGAGAGTTGGGGTGTGAAAGGGGGGTAACTAGATTGTGTGAAGGGGTCGAATGAGATACAGGGGGGAGGATGTAGGGGAGGGGAGTGACTACTGCTAGGTGTGGGGAAGGGGTGGGCTAGAGTGGAGTGGGTTGCTGAGAGCTGGTGTATGACAGAAGAGGAATGGAGTGGATGGAAGGAGGATGAAAACGTGTGAGATAGGTGAAAGGGGATGAGTAGGGTAAGAGAGACAGGGCTGTGAGAGTCTAGGACAGAAGAGGTGGCTGAGAGAGAGAGAGAGAGAGAGAGAGAGAGAGAGAGAGAGAGAGAGAGAGAGAGAGAGAGAGAGAGAGAGAGAGAGAGAGAGAGAGAGAGAGAGAGAGAGAGAGAGAGAGAGAGAGAGAGTGTGTGTGTGTGTGTGTGTGTGTGTGTGTGTGAAAAGGGAAGTGACGTGCATGGTGGGAGGAGGGTGGGTTCCTGAAGGAGGAAAGCATGAAGCAACTGAGGTGTGGGGTTGGAAAGACAGGGGTGTGTGGGAGAGGAGACTGGGAGGTAAGAGAATGTATAGGAGGCAAAAAAGGTAGTGTATGTTGGGCAAAGTAGCTGGACGTGCAGTGGCGATTACTGTATGCTAGAGGCGAGTGGAGTGTGCAGGAGGGAGGAGAGCAGAGTGTGAGAGGAACATGCGACAAGGATTACAATGTATGGCTGAAGGATGCGGGCACAGAGGAGCCCAGAACGAGTGCAGCCAGCGTCCTCTGGCACGTAAATATACCCACTGAGGAACCTGCGGGGTGCCGGACGACTCCTGCCTCAGGGAACGGAAGAAGTACGAAGCAGGAGGAGGACGAGAACTCACAGCGGACGACGTGAGAGGAAATGTTATGACGAAGTTATTGTCGGACGACCCAACGCTGGGAGAAGCAGCACAGGCTGAGGAAGCTGGTGGACGGAGGAAAAGAGAAAAAGAAGAGGACGAACGCTGTAAGTAATAAGTGAACGGGGGACGAACCAGCAGCGACCACGGATCAACTAATGATGCAACAATATACAGACTCATCTTGAAAAGTCTAGAGCTGATGATGTTACTAAATTATCATATCTATAAACGTGTCACAACACAAAGAGCCAAAAGGAGCGTGTAGACAGTACATTCATGAGGGACTGTGTCTCCCCCAGACCCCGGCTTATCGTGTACCTGATGATAAACCCCTGGGGTATTATTTCCAGCCGTTCCTTTCATACAAAGATTCCAGCAGGAATAATCTAGTCCCCTACCTCCCGCGGGAGGGCAGGCCCGGTAGGCGCCGCCTCCACGTCTGCCCCGCGGGAGGGGTCGACATTACACCTTTAGCAGGTCTAGCACGACCAAGATGCACACACACACACACACACACACACACACACACACACACACAGGTGAGGGAACCCACCTCACAACACAGGTAAGGGAACACAGCAACTTGGGGACAGTATAGAGAAAGGTCAGTAGGGAACTCATACGTGTACACATACAAGAGTGAACACATACTGGTACAGCAATACAGGATAAGGATATGCATGTGGACGAACACACGCACGTGAAGGACGCATACAGGTGCATACACACCGACAGGTGAGAAAAAACACATATAGGTACATACATTCTGATAGTGAGGGAACACATGCAAACGAGAGAACATATGCAGGTACATACACACCGACAGTGTGAAGAAAACTGGCATGGAACACATAAAAGTTGGGGAGATACACACAGGTGAGGGAACACAAGACAGGTGGAGGGTAAACACATACAGGCAGGGGAACACATACAGGTGAGGGAACACAGACGGTGGAGGGACACATACAGTGAGGGAGCACATGTAGGCAGGGGAATAGATACAGGTGAGGGAACACATGTAGGTGGAGGGACACACATACAGGTGAGGGAACACATGTAGGTGGAGGGACACACATACAGGTGAGGGAACACATGTAGGTGGAGGGACACACATACAGGTGAGGGAACACATGTAGGTGGAGGGACATTTACAGGTGTGGGTGCACATGTAGGCGGAGTAACACGTGACATATACAGGTGGAGGGACACGTACAGAGAGGAACACGCAACATATGTTAGTGAAGGAATACGACCACAGTCAGGGATCACAAACGGGTGAAGGACTCCACACTAAGCATGGGATGCAGGCGCATGGGTGAGGAGACACACACACACACAGGTCAGGGAATGACAGCAGTTGACTCTTGGGATACAGTGCGATCATACGACCCCTTGGCCACGATCATACGACCCTGGGGTACGAATGTATGAACCCTTGAGCACAGTCGGGACGACCCTGGAACGACAGTACGACCCCTCAGCACAACGGTACGGCATTTCGGTATTACGATGCGTGCCTTTGGTACGGTGGCCTGGCCTACGACCTGGCCCTAAGAGGTCAGGTCAAAGGCCAGGCCATCGTACCCGA
Source organism: Panulirus ornatus (assembly GCF_036320965.1). NCBI lineage: Eukaryota > Metazoa > Arthropoda > Malacostraca > Decapoda > Palinuridae > Panulirus > Panulirus ornatus. The sequence goes on from NC_092242.1 coordinate 59,070,490, forward strand.
GGGCTGAAACGCTGTGCTCCACTGGTTAAGACTGAACACGGGTGAAGGAAAACGTATTAGTGTGGGGGAACACAGGAACGCTGGGACACACACACACATAGGTGAGAAGCCATATCCGTACAGGTGAGGGAACACACACAAGTGAGCAAACAGACGAACATGACTGAGGCACACACACACACACACACACACACACACACACACACACACATACACGTGTAAAATCCTCTCCCCGTAATACAGAAATGGTAATGGTAATTACGTTGTTGCTCACCAGGGTGTTAATTGTTAAATTAGAATTATCGCGTCTGGTGTATAATATTTTAGAGAGGTTCCGTGTTTTAGTAGGTAAATATGTAATTAAGTATTTGAAAAATGGCTTGCTTGCGTGCACCTTAGTCTCGGGGTATCTGAAATTACTGAGTACTGCAACAATTACCTTCGGGACACTTAAATTACAAGTAATGTCCTACTGACCCTCCTGCCTGGGTGGACTGTAAGTGTCCAGAGTATTATTCCGTAGTCGTGGGATAACGTTGCAAGGGCCACAGTGAGGAGACCCGAGTCTCTCAAATGGATTACAGGTATCGCCGTGGTGATGGTGGTCCTCCTCCTCTCTGTTCTACGGGTATTATATTCGCCACTGTTCTCGTGAGGTGTGTGTGTGTGTGTGTGTGTGTGTGTGTGTGTGTGTGTGTGTGTGTGTGTGTGTGTGTGTGTCGCCATCTTCACGTTGGTTTGGACCCCGACAACACGTATATGGTTCACCTCAGGGCACTGGTCCTTTCTCTTAGTTCGTGTGACAAAGCTGCGCCTCTCTCTCACGAACTTCCTTACGCTAGTGTGGTTTACACAATGTGTTACATGTACTGTCCAGACATACTGAGAGGCTTGCCTTTAGAATACCTGGTTTGGGAGAGTTTCCTCCTCACTGCTGGACTAAAAACTTTCTTCTTCTCCTCCCAGTACAAGCCTGTATCTCAGAAATGTCTCTCTCTCTCTCTCTCTCTCTCTCTCTCTCTCTCTCTCTCTCTCTCTCTCTCTCTCTCTCTCAGCCTTGACGTTACGTTGTTTTTTGTTTTAAATCAGGTGACATAAGCCATCACATGACACGGGATTATCCAAAGTTACCGCCTCAGTCTGACATCATTACCGAATCCCATTTCCACATGATGACCAAATCGAATCGGCGCTGAAGTTACGGTGGGATGGTTAACAGGTTCACTGACCCTCCACCACTCTCATCCTCCTACTTCCCTTTATATAATCATTCACTGATCTATATGACATGTCGGTTGAGTTGCTGTTATAATCATGTCCAAATCTGAGTTAATGGGATTAATGATTAATATAATACACACTTGATGATAATGGACCCTGGTAATTCTCTCTCTCCGCCAGTGCTAATCTCTCAGAAACATTCATGAGACTCGCTGAACTTTGGTATATCCCGAGACACTTTGGTGTCCCTTGACCTTACGAGTTGTTTCCGCCCTGGTCAGCGCCACGCCACGGGGGTCGCCACCTGTCGATCAGACGAAGGAGGATCCTCCTGCTTCGCTATCCAGTCTTCGTTTGTATAGTGTAAGAGGGAATGTAGGATACTGTTACTGTCCTCCAGCAGATAACCTCGTCATACAACATTAGGTCTTTCTATATGTCCTTCTTATATTCTGTCCTTCAGCAGATAACCTCTTCACAGACCATAAGATAGACCATAAGGTCTTCTGTTATCTGTCCTCTCCCATGTACTGTCCTCCAGCAGATAATCTCGTCAAAGAGGTCTTGTGTTATCTGTCATTCCCATGAGCTGTCATCCAGCAGAGAAACCTTTGTCACAGACCATAAGGTCTTCTGTTATTTGTCCCTTCCCATGTACAGTCCTCCAGCAGATAACCTCGTCACAGACCATCAGGTCTTGTGTTATCTGTCCTTCCCATGCACTATCGATCACCAGATAACCTCGTCATAGACCATCAGGTCTTTGTGTTGTCTATCCTTCCATTCATATTGTGATCACGTCTCCTCTGTGTTCCAGTATCATATTCGAGAGGCAGGTATCCTAAAACCAAGAGTCGAGCAGGTGCCTCCGTCACACACCATGCGAGAGGCAGACCCTCCCACACCAGGTGAAGGCCACGACCCACCCACCCTTAACCAAAACACTGTTTACAATCATCCTAATCCCTCCCAGTCCCTCCTAATCCCCACTGAAATAGCGTTAATCTTTCACATAATCTCGAGGGCTGGGTGCCTGACCTGCAGCCTGAAGTGTGACCCCTCACTGCACGTGCGAGGACGGCACCAGTGGCTAAACTGGGGTCACGGTGTCGCCAAGTTCGACATTGGGGAGAAGAAGGGACGACACTCGTCGCTGTAATCGTTAAACCGATGTCTCACACTTGTTGCCAAGGGTGCAAATAGAGCCCGTCTTCTATTGGAAAACGACTTTATGTGACTGTTTTAGATTCTCAACTACCGAAACTGGTGATTTTCTAAACGTCAGAATCGCTTGCGTTACAGCTGAAAGAGAATCAGCATATGTCACAGTGGCTTGCATCCGGGAGTACTTGTGTGTTCAGGTGGTACATGGAGTCTGACTTAAAAGTCCGATTTAGAAGTAGAATAGATTAAAAAAAAAAAAAAAAATATTCTTCTTTTCAAGAATGATGGATAAAATATCTCACACGTGCGTCTTTCATGGTGTTGATATCGTAAGTGATCCACGTACGTTCATAGTAACTAGCTGACCCTGACTGCGAGATTATATATACAGGTAAGGCGACCCAGTGTGAGTGGCGCAGTGACTCAAAAACGCTGAGAGCGACTGATACAACAGCGATACGAGGAGATGTTGATGTTGCTTTCTGGGGGTCACAAGGCTAACATAACGCTTCACTGGCAGACACCCCGAGTGGAACTGGACGAGAATATATCATTAATTATAGTTAGGGAAGACTCAACTGACCTTTGGTATATATATATATATATATATATATATATATATATATATATATATATATATATATATATATAGACAGATAGATAGATAGATAGATAGATATAGATATAGATAGATAGATAGATAGACAATATAACCAGGTGAGGAGTGGGATCCTTCTGGGTTCATATGTAAATGGCTTTAGGTAAAACCTGAATGTTTGCATATATCATATACATAACATCGTCTCATACAGGACCGATTCAAGATGATATCTAATGGGGAAACGAAGCTAACGTATGTCTTTATGAGATGAACACTCGATGAACAATCTAATCAATGGCAACAGACAGCTAAAACACAGCTATACCGGAAGAGAAAGCTAATGAACAGCTCTGTGAGAGAATCCGGATGAAATATAGCTTATGGAGACGAGAGCTAATATATAGCCTTATCATATGACTCAATGAGACAATAAAACTTTATGGGGAGCAAAATTAATATACGGCCTTATACACTGCGAGTCCATATATGATATGAGAGAGAGAGAGAGAGAGAGAGAGAGAGAGAGAGAGAGAGAGAGAGAGAGAGAGAGAGAGAGCACACCTACCTACCCACAAATAACTATGACGATATATGCCACTGATGTCAGGGCTGGCGCGTAGCGCTCATCGCCCGTCTCGCTTGATTAATGACGCCGTTCCTCTCCGCTGCCACCTCCCTGCATCACATGATTCCCAGCTCATCTGGGACTGACTTCAACCCTATGGCAAGTTTTCTTTTACATGTCTGTGTGGCTGTTCCATGCGTGATTCTCAACTTCTCCTGCCACTAGCTTCCTGGTTGGGCTGGCATGCATTACTGTATGATGTATTCCTAGTGTGTTCCCTGGTGTACTTGTAAATACAATAACTGTATCTTGTTTACTAATATGCTTTCAACTCCAATACGTTTTTCTTTATAGTTCCAATTCATGGCCAAACATGGGTTACCATTTATGTTTCTCTTCCTGTTGATATGCAACAAAATTCCAGTTCTTCCAGCCATTCAAGATAGTTCAAATGTTCTATCGCCTGCAAATGTTAGTGAAATGTTTCTAAACTGTCTCCAATATACTCTTATTTCATTAATTCTGTTGGTCATCACACCACACGACAGTGTACAATGTCGCCTCCTATTTTACCTTCAACATTTTCATCAGTCATTCTCTCTCTCTTGTGGCAGAAGTTTTGAGATTTGTCTCGACTATATTCTTATTTCATTTATTCTGTTGGTTATCATACCACACAACAGTATTCAATGTCCCCTAACTATCATACGTTATAAACATTTTCATCAATCATTTTCTCTCTCTCTTGTGGCGGAAGTGCCTCAAAAACCTCACCGCTCAAATTGTTTGACTCGATCGTGTCATCTTCTCAATGTGTCCTCTGTATTCTAGTCTGTCATTCATGATGACACCCACACATACCTCTTACATTTGTCTCGCTTCCTTCCACACACACACACACACACCTCTTACATTTGTCTCGCTTCCTTCCACACACACACACACACACACTCTCTCTGTTGGGGTGATCACAAGACGGCACCGAGGTGTTCATCCTCCTTCCATAACTAATTTGCTCAAATTCATCTTCGTTAGAATTCCATGAGGTTCACGTCTGGCTATTTGTATAATGTGTCGGGGGGTCTTCTTGCATCTCAATGTAACTAGCTCCTGATCCAGTCATTTTGCTTCTTCTGTCGTCACCAGAGGGAGTTCCTTTACTCCGTTTTCTTTGACTTGTCTGTCAATGTCTGATATCATTATTATAATGAGAACTGAGGCTAATGTCCGTTCTCTTTCATGGGATTTTTTTTTTTCTCCCCGCATTCACTACGTTTTCTAATTTCTCATCTAACGCTTTTGTATCTTTTTGCGTCACTCGTTCCTCTCCATTTCTACTCTTTCCCTGCTCTTCTTCTATCCATCCACTGTTGTCGGTCTCTTGGTACCTTCCACGTCGCTATCTTTCCCTGCTCTTCTTCTATCCATCCACTGTTGTCCGTCTCTTGGTGTCTTCCACTTCGCCATCTTTCTCCTTCGTCTGGCATTAACCCGCTGATTTCCTCAAACCGAATCCATATGTTTGTCGTCAGGTTATCGCCCTTGAAGATCTTTTCAATTCGCTTTCAAATCCTTTTCACTGATCGCTCACCAGCCTGATCCGTCATGGTAGCCAATTCATGTTGTCCTGAGCTGCTGAATCCCGATCACATTCAGTTGATTCAATACTCTGTGAGGCAGTGAGTTCTACGATGCTCATCGGATTGCATCACTCGCTTCTACATCTGATGGTCGTGTCATAACATTTGGAAGAATCTATAGTGTTGATCCAATAGTATCTGGTTGATCTGTGGCTTAATTCTTGCACAAGGCTTAATGATTCACTAGGAAGGATCTATTGTGTTGATCCAATAGTATCTGGTTGATCTGTGACTCAATTCTTGCACAAGGCTTAATGATTCACTAGGAAGGATCTATCGTGTTGATCCAATAGCATCTGGTTGATCTGTGGCTTAATTCTTGCACAAGACTTAATGATTCACTGAGATCCATTAGCTTCCGGAACTGTCGCCTTCCATCCGCTTGTCCGTTATTCTTCTCCTTGTATCTGTGTCTGCCATCCAGCCTGAGTACTTCCTGCACGGCAGTAATGGAAGATAAGGTCACACGTCCATTTGATTATAGGATCCAGTCTCTCTCTCCTCCGTTCAACGTTTTTTCAACATTGGTCAATACAGCGTGTCCCCCCCAGAAAAATGTACTCACTTTCTGACACCCTATAACTTATTTTTTAGGGTCAATTGGATCTAAAAGAGAGAGAGAAAAAAGGTCAGTGAGTTATAGGGTGTCAGAGAGTGAGCATATTTTTTGGGGGGCGACACCCTGTATCTGTTTTGTCATTTTACCTTGATCTTTTGGTGGTCTTTACGATACATGTGCTGGGATGGTCACTACAATTACCGCTCATTTATCGTACGTCGTCTTCACTATCTGTCTTCCTTCTGCATCACCACGTACATGTGCATTGCTACGCCAGCTAGTCTCAGTCTGGTTCCATTCTGCTCTGAATGCTTCATCCTGATCCTAGTTTACTCCATGTCTCACGTCCTCCTTGAAACCTACGACCCGCGTCAAGTGGATCAGGGTTCGTGCGTGTGTGTTCGGTGATGTGACTGAACTGGATTCTACAGATGTCAGTCATCACACTTTCTATATCTGCCACAGATTCGCTATACCTTTAACTTAGTCCTCTGTTGTTGGTAGACTCAGTCGGTCTGATGTCTTTGTGTTTCAACAACTCATCAGGGTGTGTTTATTTCCGTTTTTTCCAAGGTTCCTTCTTTGGCTCCAGTCATGCTATGTGTTTTCTAAGGTATTACGAGACAATATTTAGTTGATATATATATATGTATATATATATATATATATATATATATATATATATATATATATATATATATATATATATATATATATGTATATATATATATATATATATATATATATATATATATATATATATATATATATATATATATATATATATATACACTTATGCTTACTTACGAGATTTTGCCAAGAGGTTAGGGCTAGCGTGCAGCGTATACGAAACCCTGAGGTATCAGAATAACGCGTAGCGTGAGTTACGTGTTGTCAACTGTCGATGCGAGATAGAGACAGCAGCCTTGGCTTCAGGAAGGAAAGTTGACAGCCACTGCGCTAATGTCAAAAACCTGCGCGAGATCCAGTTGGCTAGTAGCGCCTCCCTGGTCGGTGGCTGCCAATAAACTTATTATTTTATTTTATTATACTTTGTCGCTGTCTCCCGGGTTTGCGAGGTAGCGCAAGGAAACAGACGAAAGAAATGGCCCAACCCCCCCCCCATACACATGTATATACATACGTCCACACACGCAAATATACATACCTACACAACTTTCCATGGTTTACCCCAGACGCTTCACATGCCTTGATTCAATCCACTGACAGCACGTCAACCCCGGTATACCACATCGCTCCAATTCACTCTATTCCTTGCCCTCCTTTCACCCTCCTGCATGTTCAGGCCCCGATCACACAAAATCTTTTTCTCCGAAAATAGCTTTCACTTTGACATTTACCATTTAGCTTTACCGGGAAAGACAGTCGGGAAGGATATAGATTATTTTCTTTTGGGGGAGAGAGAGAGAGAGAGAGAGAGAGAGAGAGAGAGAGAGAGAGAGAGAGAGAGAGAGAGAGAGAGAGAGAGAGAGAGAGAGAGCTAAAGCTTAACTCTGTGGAAGATGCAGGCAGCTAACTCACGGCTTGGGGTAACGTAGCTTTATGATGAGGGAGGTACAGGAGGATGATAAAACTCAGACGAAGACACACACACACACACACACACACACACACACAGAAAAGTACAGAACTTGAAGCACTACATCACAAAATCCTGCTCGCACTCAAGAGTTGAGTGTCTAATGTGTATGTATCAAGTGCACTCAGGTTCGAGTGGTTGATCTGCATGCATCGCGTGCACTCAAAGTGAAGTGCTTGATCTGTGTGCGTACATCAAGTGCACTCGAAGCATAGCGTTTGATCTGCACACATTTGATCCCTTAGATACTCCTATGCTCAAAATCGAGAGTGTCTGAGCTCTGAAGACCTTTGAGTGCTCGACGTGGCACTGACAGTGTACTTCCTGCATCCAGGGTTGAATGCTTCACCTTTGGCTGAGTCTTCTGACATTCAATAATGTTCTGTGGGGTTTCGAAACCTCTCACAGGGTGCTGAGCCGATGTTAAACCCTCTCACATGGTGTTAACTGGTGACTCACGGTGTTGAAGTGGGTTCCATACATCTGGAGTGGTTCTCTCTCTCTCTCTCTCTCTCTCTCTCTCTCTCTCTCTCTCTCTCTCTCTCTCTCTCTCTCTCTCTCTTGTCTTATAACCTTGGCATCCGACCTTAAAGCACAGCTCAGTAAACCACTTGAAGCAGACAACTGCTGCTGGGCACAAAATGATCCAGAAGATGCCTGGCTCAGGGATCCTAGTGCTGGTCTTACGAGACTTCTCACCAACCAGAATCTCTCTTCTCGTCCCAGCCCTTTCCCGTGAGTCAACTGGACGAGCACATAACTCTTCCCCCCCCCCCCCTATTCCCAGCGCTCTCGTGTCTGGCGCACCGCTGTGCTAGCGTGAGAGTGGGGGAGCGGCCCATCTTCGTGGCGACCAGTCTACGAGATGGCAATATAGTTGTTGTTACGCCCATGTGTCTCGATTCCGTGAGCCCCCCAGCTGAACTGGGTGGGTGTGGAGGGGTGGGTGTGGACAACGGGGGACGTATTTTGAACAAGCCCAAGCTAAGGTCATCCAGCCTACTGAATGGCCTTGGTTCAGGTGCAGAAAAGGGAATGCAAAGACCATTCTCTATCCTTCTCACACCATCACCCTCACCTCATGCGAGAGTGAGGGAAGGCAAGCTTGCATCACCATCCATCCATCCCCCCTCGCCATCATCACCTCCTGGCACCTGTGACCCCTCGTCCTGGGGTTCCAGTTCGGCAGCGCAACAATACTGAACTCATTCGAGTTGGGGCATATCTCTCAGCCCCATCCATTCTAATGCAATCATGGTCAATAATCACAAGGATTGTAATGGTAATCTGTGCCTTAGTATCTCTTATCTGTAAAAGAAAAATTAACACGTCCTCTTAATACAGCTTTATTGTTTACTGTTGTATCTATTTCATTGTATATTTCCATGGTTGTATGAGGTTGTTCACTGTTGTATGTATTTCACTGTATATTTTCATGGTTGTATGAGGTTGTTCACTGTTGTATGTATTTCACTGTATATTTTCATGGTTGTATGAGGTTGTTCACTGTTGTATGTATTTCACTGTATATTTTCATGGTTGTATGAGGTTGTTTACTGTTGTATGTATTTCACTGTATATTTTCATGGTTGTATGGAGATTAGAAAATTATCATTACTATTATTATCATTAATAATATTATGGTTATCATCATTCCTGGGCAGAGGGGAGCAAGAATTTCACCCATGCATCTCCTGCATGGCAACGAAGTCTATGAGGGGTGGGAACAGGGGAGGAGGAGGAAGGACTACAAACCTCCCCACCTGTATTATCACTTTCCAAAAGAAGGAAGAGAGGAAGGAACCAAGAGAGGATTTTTCTTTTTTTTCTGTATGGTTCAGTCAACTGTTCCAGACGCTGCCATGTTATGTGATATTGTTTGTGTAAATGTGTGTCCCTATGTAAGCATCAGACTTTATGAAAGCATGCAGTTAGATAAGCTGAAATATGTAAAATCCTCCATATAAGTATATATATATATATATATATATATATATATATATATATATATATATATATATATATATATATAGGTACATGTCCAACATGTGCGTGTGTCTGTCATTACTCTGTCTACCATAACACGTCAAGACTGTGAAAACCATCATCGCTGAACGAATCATTATGTCACACAGTGAGGAAACAAGTCGATCTTTAATTAATACACAAATGATGAATACTGAAAAGTAACTTGAAAAATTCAATATATATATATATATATATATATATATATATATATATATATATATATATATATATATATATATATATATATATTTTTTTTTTTTTTTTTTGCTTTGTCGCTGTCTCCCGCGTTTTCGAGGTAGCGCAAGGAAACAGACGAAAGGAATGGCCCAACCCACCCCCCATACACATGTATATACATACGTCCACACACGCAAATATACATACCTACACAGCTTTCCATGGTTTACCCCAGACGCTTCACATGCCTTGATTCAATCCACTGACAGCACGTCAACCCCGGTATACCACATCGCTCCAATTCACTCTATTCCTTGCCCTCCTCCTTTCACCCTCCTGCATGTTCAGGCCCCGATCACACAATATATATATATATATATATATATATATATATATATATATATATATATATATATATATATATATATATATGTATATATATATATATAAATATATATATATATATATATATATATATATATATATATATATATATATATATATATATATATATATGTTTTTTTTTTTTTTTTTTTTTTTTTTTTTTTATACTTTGTCGCTGTCTCCCGCGTTTGCGAGGTAGCGCAAGGAAACAGACGAAAGAAATGGCCCAACCCCCCCCCCCCCCCATACACATGTACATACACACGTCCACACACGCAAATATACATACCTACACAGCTTTCCATGGTTTACCCCAGACGCTTCACATGCCTTGATTCAATCCACTGACAGCACGTCAACCCCTGTATACCACATGACTCCAATTCACTCTATTCCTTGCCCTCCTTTCACCCTCCTGCATGTTCAGGCCCCGATCACACAAAATCTTTTTCACTCCATCTTTCCACCTCCAATTTGGTCTCCCTCTTCTCCTCGTTCCCTCCACCTCCGACACATATATCCTCTTGGTCAATCTCTCCTCACTCATTCTCTCCATGTGCCCAAACCATTTCAAAACACCCTCTTCTGCTCTCTCAACCACGCTCTTTTTATTTCCACACATCTCTCTTACCCTTACGTTACTTACTCGATCAAACCACCTCACACCACACATTGTCCTCAAACATCTCATTTCCAGCACATCCATCCTCCTGCGCACATCTCTATCCATAGCCCACGCCTCGCAACCATACAACATTGTTGGAACCACTATTCCCTCAAACATACCCATTTTCGCTTTCCGAGATAATGTTCTCGACTTCCACACATTTTTCAAGGCTCCCAAAATTTTCGCCCCCTCCCCCACCCTATACATATATGTATATATGTATATATATATATATAAATATATATATATATATATATATATATATATATATATATATATATATATATATATATATATATATATATATATATAATCTACTTTCATTGAAGGCCAGACCAGGATATTACGTAGGAATTTGCCCTGCATGCCGTTAAATATTTTTACCCGATGTGATCGAATAATTAATTACATTTTTTCGGTGTTATATTCTAAAATGTCCAGCGGTGTAATGACCCCCCCACAGTAATCTACGAGCAGCCTGGCCATTAATTACCTTCTGTCACTAATTGGCACACTCACTTGTTTGTTCGCGTTATTCCAATACGCTGATGCCGCCGTACAAACACGTGGACAACTTACATGTAAATATGTTAATCATTTACATTACGCTGACTGGACATAAGTCAAGACCCGAGTAAACACTTCGAGCGCGACGGCTTAGCTGGGAGGCGGCGGAGACAGGTTAGCTGGGGCGTGCGTCTGGATGCAGAGAAACTGGAGGAAGGGCAGTGCGTTAGATACCTTGGAATGGACGCGGCAGTCATACCTCTGGTGAGCTACAGGGTGGGTGAGGGAGGACTCAGGTCCTGGGGGCACTGAGAGGCGTAGGGAAAGACAGGTGAGAACAAAGACTGTTATGTCTGATGGTATATGAGTCCCGACGGTGGTGTGTGGGTGCGAGGCGTGGGCCCTTGATGATAAAGTAGGGAAGAGGGTGGTTGCGTTGGAAATGAAATGTGTGAGAACAACCTGTGGTGTGGGGAGGGTTGACTGAGTACGGAGTGAGAGGGTAAAAGAGAAGTGTGGTGGTTGGTGGAGTATGTATGAGAGAGCTGACGGGGGGTGTGCTGAAATGGTTTAGATATATGGAGAGGATGAGTGAAGAGAGGATGACTGAGGGTATATGCATGTCGGATGTGGAGGGAAAAAGGAAAACGTAGACACAGAGAAGGTGGAAGAATGACGAGAAAGAAGATTGAGTGTTCGGGGCCTAAACATGCAGAGGGCGTGAGACGTACATGGAAAAGAACGTATTGGAGCGATGTGGTGTACGGGGCACGACGTGCCCTCAGGGCATATGAAGCGGTCGGGGGAAACCACGAAAGGTCTGTGGGGTTTGGATGTGGGTAGAGGGCTCTGGTATCGTTGAATTATACATAACAGCTACAGAGTGGATGTGAGAAACTGAGGTCGTTGTTTTTAACTGTTCCTGAAAGTACCTCACATAAGCGAGAAATAGCGAAAATGTATTATATATATATATATATATATATATATATATATATATATATATATATATATATATATATATATATATATATATATAGTCAAAACACTACAAGATATATAGATAACCAGTAAATCACACCAGGATATTATATTTATATATATATAATATATATATATATATATATATATATATATATATATATATATATATATATATATATATATATATGATACATGAACAGCAGATTTGGATGTGAAGATCCGATCTTCGTAACACGGACATTTTACAAAAACATAGCGAAACAGATTTACCCACGTTGTAAGCTATACCCGAACACAGGCACTGAAAATCAGAACGCGACATCCAATACCCATCTATTTCACTGTTTTTCTCCCCAGCTTTTCTGCAGCACCCTTTTTTTTCATAGTCTTCCTCTTTAAAAGGTTTATGAGTTGAAACTTTACATTTCATCGAGAGTGGAGGGCAAGGTAATCTCACGATGAATGAGTTACATTAAAGGTAACTTCAACAGGTATAATGTCTCATTCTTCCCATGTGAAAGAAAATATCCGTTGTGGATGCAAGTATAGGGCATACAGTGGGCAGGGTACATCAACACAGATGGGTGACAGGTGGGCTTAAATGGACCCTAGGAGCCAGAGGGTTCTGGTCCCGTCAGACTAAGGCATTCCACACAACACACAAGATGATCCGAGTGCATTCCAATACGATATGTATCATATCCGCCGCGATACACTGGGATTGGCAACGATACAAAAGAGGTTCTGAGTACACTCAAAGACGAGGTGTATGACACACGGAGTGTGAGTCAGTTACAAACTACGGGCGGGCGAGACAGACAGTACACAGCGGCAATGACGATGACATGATGCAGGGCAGAGCAAAGTCTGGGTATGGTAAGAGACTGTCGTGAGGAGCGGCAGCGTGAGGGTGGAGATTGTAATGTTCTCTTCATCTCAGACCGCTGCGGCCTGAGATCAACTGGGTCAGTGAGCAAGTGTGTGTGAGCTAGAGGTATCTTGGTACAGATGATTACCACACTCTCCGGTACAATTACGTCTTCCCTGACAACAGAGTACGACTAACGACAAATGGAAACGGAAGAAGAAACGTTTCCGTATCTCAAACGTTTTACGTATATGTATCGTGACTTAACACCTGAAGACTTACGACTTAGGAGGCCTCGGGGTGTAATAAAAATCTTTGAAATATCCATAACCATGATACCTATTGTCAGTATACCATTCTCTTTCCGACCGGAGGCTTCACATATGAATGTCGAGCTGCGTAAAAGACTTCTCACTGGGTTTACGAGAAGTCTGAATAGACACGCAGGCGATAGAACGTTACGAGAAGTCTGAATAGACACGCAGGCGATAGAACGTTACGAGAAGTCTGAATAGACACGCAGGCGATAGAACGTTACGAGAAGTCTGAATAGACACGCAGACGATAGAACGTTACGAGAAGTCTGAATGGACACGCAGACAATAGAACGTTACGAGAAGTCTGAATAGACACGCAGACGATAGAACGTCTCTAGATAGATAAAGATACATCGAGAGAATGATCTTAGTCACTGTAAGATAGAACTACAGGTTTCTCTCTCACACTGAAGACAATACGATGGAACTGCTCACCTATATTAGTGTGTTGGTGTAAGAAGTCCCTATACTCTCCCTCATCTTGATCATTAAGGAGCTGGACGTATGGTATATAACTGTATACATATGGCCCAAGACGTGTACGGCAGGTGTGTTCATGGTAGACGCCAAGTATACCAGAGACGATGTGGGAAGAGGCGTCGTATACATCAGTGGAGCGTGCGTGGCTGGCGCCCACGGTGGGTGGGGTGAGTGGAGGGGACGTGGATATTGCATGGGGACATGTGACGTAGATATTGTCGTGGGGGGGGGGGGGGGGGTCGTGTGCACGGGGAACGCTGGAAGAGGAGGCGGGTCGCTGGAAAAGGTTTTGCTGATGGAACGAGGCGTACGACGCTTGGACGATGGTAATGTTAGACGCTGAGGATGGTGGGAGGGCACGCTTATTACGTAAACACAACAACCCTACAACACAGGGTCTTCTTAACGAGACAATACTACCACAGAGGGGTTGTATTTAAGGAGGAGGGGGTGCACTGACGTGTATGACTGCGTTCAAGGTTCAGAAGTCAGATATGAGAGAGAGAGAGAGAGAGAGAGAGAGAGAGAGAGAGAGAGAGAGAGAGAGAGAGAGAGAGAGAGAGAGAGAGAGAGAGAGAGAGAGAGTGTGTGTGTGTGTGTGTGTGTGTGTGTGTGTGTGTGTGTGTGTGTGTGTGTGTGTGTGTTTGATCGCTCGTCAGCCTTCCAAGCACTACGCGCAACCTGAGGTGCGGATCACTGTGAAGTATGCTGGAGCAGGAAGGCAGGCTGGCATATGAATGACGTAGAGTATAGATTGATTGGATGACGTCAAGACTGGCACTGTGCAGGGTGAAACTACCACTCCCGCGTCACTGGAGACCACGTCACCACCTACCCCCGTGACACAACAATGACAGTCGTGACGCCTCCCCCACCTCCGGCTGCTCACGGGATGTACGACGTCATTCGTGTGTGCTACAGGAAGACAGTATTACGAAGCCCCGGGTCGGCCAATGCCGGCATGAACACCACGCTCCCTCAACCCACATAGTTTAGAATCACCTTTTGATTGTGCGGTGGACGACAAATGTGTATTACTGAGGACGGACGACTGGTCCTCTGAGTTGTGGGGGAAGACACAGTCAGAGTCGGGCAAACTCCAGACTGAACTACTAAATGCAAACCGTTGCGACCAGTGAGAGAGATTCCGTTGTGATCGTTCAATACCTGAAGGTCATCCTTCTTCGTCAGCACGGGACGAGAGGGAGGTGTCACAGTGTCCAGACTCTGACGTACATGAGGGAAGATTATGACGGGGGAAGCAACAGATGGATGGTGGTCCAGGTGACTGTCATACTGTTAACCCACTCACAACACTGGTCTGTATATAACCCACTCACAACACTGGTCTGTATATAACCCACTCACAACACTGGTCTGTATATAACCCACTCACAACACTGGTCTGTATATAACCCACTCACAACACTGGTCTGTATATAACCCACTCACAACACTGGTCTGTATATAACCCACCCACAACGCTGGTTTGTATATAACCCACTCAAAACACTGGTGTGTATATAACCCACTCACAACACTGGTGTGTATATAACCCACTGACAACACTGGTGTGTATATAACCCACTCACACACTGGTGTGTATATAACCCACTCACAACACTGGTCTGTATATAACCCACCCACGACACTGGTGTGTATATAACCCACTCACAACACTGGTCTGTATATAACCCACCCACAACACTGGTGTGTATATAACCCACTCACAACACTGGTGTGTACAGAGTCCATTAACCTTCTTTTCCTTAAGTGAACAACTACGTATGAAGTAATACACCCTGGGTTTGTGAATACGTGTCCACGCATCTAAGCACCCAATGATGTATGTTGACCGGCCAGCATTTTAGCGCAAACGAAACTAAATCGTCTTTCTTAGTCAACAGAAAAATGATCCTTTAATTACAGGCACGTAACTGCGGGGGGAGGGTGGTTGGTCCTTGACGCTAAAAAGCCATAATGAATTACGGAAGTTAATGGTAAAATCCGACACCACCATCGTCTGGAAACTTGTAACACATTCATCATCGTCGAAAACATTCCGAGGTAAGCCAGTGTGTGTGTGTGTGTGTGTGTGAAAGTTTCCTCCCCATTTTCTTTTTACA
The DNA here is from genome assembly GCF_036320965.1 of Panulirus ornatus. Classification (NCBI taxonomy): domain Eukaryota; kingdom Metazoa; phylum Arthropoda; class Malacostraca; order Decapoda; family Palinuridae; genus Panulirus; species Panulirus ornatus. The sequence continues at coordinate 59,086,378 of NC_092242.1, forward strand.
TTATCTTTTAAGGAATTCCCATTTCTTTGAAGACTGGGTAGAAATTCGTGTTTTCTTTTCTTCTCTTTTTCTACAGGGGGCGTAAGACTGGGCCTGTAAACCACATGGTGGGACTGAGTTGTTGTTTCTTAAATGATTAACTCAACATGCAAGCGTGTCCAGCCCCCACCCACACCCGCCCCTGCTCAGCCCACGGCCTTCCGTATTAATAAAGATGACCTCGTTGTGGAGGGTCGAGGTCACCTGTTTATCTGTCCTTCCCATGCACTGCCATACGTTCCCTGGCTTCCCTGAATAACACCTTGTGTAGCAGGGGAATAATGAGTACCGTGAGTTATTTCTCATATATACAGTGACTGAAATGGCATAGGAAAAATTATGCCCTAATGTAAGGCCATCTTAGGCGAAAGAATAAAGAATGAGAGAAAACAGAATTGGAAAAAAAAAAATAATCAGGGCTTCTCAGGGGTCTGTACAGTTGACCTTTAAAGGAAGCAAGGGTCACAGCAGGAGGGAAAGACGAGGAAGAAGAAGGAGAGGAAGAGTTCCACAGTTGTGCAGTTCGAGAAGAGGAGGAAGTGCCATGCATATCAACCATCCAGTAGTCAGTCTCCACTGAAGAAACTGTTGGAGGCAACAGCAGCTAGGAGCGTGCCCTGGGTCCAAGCCTCGGTGGCGGGGTCACAGCTCGTGGCCAGAGCAATAACTACAGGAGAGAGCGAGAGAGATAGAGATAGATAGATAGATAGATAGATAGAGAGAGAGAGAGAGAGAGAGAGAGAGAGAGAGAGAGAGAGAGAGAGAGAGAGAGAGAGAGAGAGAGAGAGATGACTGAGGAGAGGTGATCTTCCGGAATGATTAATGAGACACAGCCTTAACAGAAAGGTGGAGGGAGAACCAGCCGAGGTGTGTGAGCAGCGCTCCATACCAGGACGAATAATAAAACCCCTGGAGGTATGGAATACCTGCTCGCTAGGTATGCAATTACAAGACTTACACGACACCCTCTTGCTTTCAGGAGGCAGACTTAAGCGATGTTGATTATGCCGGGTCTCCATGACAGAGCGGAGGGTACGGGTATATATATATCCAACATGGTTATATTATTACAGGGTTGGAATGTGGTGCTTTGGAAGTGATAAAGAGGATAAAAGGTGACACGTGGGAAGATGTAAATGGAGACATTGCGTTTAGCACTATCATACACGAGTAGGTGACGTCTTCGCCATTCCCAGATTTGACACAGGTCCGACTGAGAGAGGAAATTCACAAGAAAGAAAAGGAGAATTGGGAGGGGGAGGAGGAGGAGGAGGAGGAGGAGGAGGAGGAGGAGGAGGAGGAGGGAAGGGAAAGTATGTTGATGTGTAGAAATTGGAATCATCAGCATGAGAATAGACTGGGTTATAAGTTAAATAAAGATCATTTATGAAGATGAAGAAGACAGCAGGCGATAAAACATAACATTAAGGGAGGCCGCTGTTCTCAGGGTACCAGAAGAGGTTCTGGCACTCCGGGCTCTCATCTATACATTGAACCACTCACATCCAGCATTTTCCTATTGTGCCTCCCATATTGTCAGCACAACATTACCACTAACTAATAACATATTTGCCCTAAAACATATCGCCCCAGCAGTCAGCCATTTCTATCCTGCCAAGGAAGTGGATGTACTATAGGCACCTCTGTACGTATGGGGGGGTTAGTCATCGTGCTTCTGGAAATTTCCCCGAAGCGTCTACAGACAGTGGACAGACAGGACTGCCTCTCTATATTACAGGAGAGAGAGAGTCGCAGTATCAACGACTACTGCAGAGGAACGGATGCAGAGAAAGCATACTTTAGAGAGCAGAGAATAGCAGGAAAAAAACAAAAAAACAAAGGAAAGAAATTCAGAAAGCAAAGACATTTTCAACATCCTGTCAAGTACTTTGCAGATGTCAAGGACCAAGAACTTCACCAAGACCCCTGAGGGACGAGGACCCTATGTGAGCCACATGGGAGATGATCACCAGTAGACCTAGCGGCTCGAAATCCGTATTAGTCCAAACTACGCAGAAATGTCTTCAGTATTGACACACAGCTGCGCCCGCCCCAAGGGTGGCCGCCACATGAGAGAGAAGCCAGCAGGACGCCCTTCATCATGAGAGAAGCCCCAGAGGCCAGGTCTGGCTAATGGACCTCTGAAGCCTTCTGTCCCGAGGGTCATGACCCCTTATCCCAGGTGTCATGACCTGTGTCCCAGCTCATGACTTCTCCTCGAACGTCCACAAACTTTCTTCCGAAGGTCATGACTTCTTTTTTTTTTTTTTGCCTTGGGTTGAGACTTTCATTCCAAGGCTAGAACCTCTACCGCCTAAGTCACTTATCTGTTTATCGAGGTCATAACCTCCTCCCCTGGGGTCATTATCTGGTTCTTGAGGTCATAATCTCATTCCCAGGGTCGTTATCTGTTTCTCGAGGACATAGGCTCCTTCCAAAGGGGCATTATCTGTTTCTCGAGGCCATAACCTCCTCCCCGGGGTCATTATCTGTTTCTCGAGGTCATAACCTCCTCCCCTGAGGTCATTATCAGCTTCTCCAGGTCATAACCTCTCACTCTGGGGATCGTTTTCTGGTTCTCGTTGTCATAACCTCTTCCCCTGTGATCATGATCTTTCACCCAAGGTGAAAATAATCTCCCCAGAGACATGAACTGTCCCTAATGTCATAACCTCTTCCATGGGGTCATGTGTGACCTCTCCCTCCGGGGTCAATTCAATATATCTGTAATCATAACCTTTGTCCCCAGAGGTACTGACCTCTGACCCCATGGAAACCTGTCCTGCTTTCATGGAGATGGAAGCTACTCCCCTGGAGTGACCTATAGTACCCCCTGGAGTCGTGACCTCTTCTCATACCCTCTCCTGGCACTCACAGATTAGACAGAGGTTCTCAGATCAATTCAGCAGAAGTGAGAGGCTATCAGTCACTACAAGTGAAAACAGGAGATAAATCGCTCACAAAGTTAGAGTTTTACACAGAGTTCCACTCACAACTTTCTTCATCGTGTAGGAAGTCAGAAGGTACCGAGAGATTTACACTGTGGATGCTGATGAGAGTGTGGGAGGGAGTGGTGCTGCTGATATTACTGAAGCTGATGGAATGTGAACCTCTGGGCCCATTTCAAGTATCATTTCCCCCTGTGATAACCGATCTTGCACCGACTTACTGAAGCCTCACACCTACTCCTCACTGTTACACGAAGATCGTGAAAGATTTCATAGTGAAACTAGTATATCATCTCAGGTTACAGGGCCATGAATATTCAATGTACTTTCTGCTTTTTCTTTCTGTATCTGATCTGAATCTCAGATATATGTCGAAAAAAATATATCAAGAGAGAGAAAACTGAAGGGTCTCGAGCCAACTTGAGAGAATATAACATAAAAGACAGGTCATTATAAGCACTACGTGCAGCAGGAGAGTCAGGAGAGAGAGAGAGAGAGAGAGAGAGAGAGAGAGAGAGAGAGAGAGAGAGAGAGAGAGAGAGAGAGAGAGAGAGAGAGAGAGAGAGAGAGAGAGAGTGTACCAGTTAGAAGTTGGCAGGACTGTATACCATTACCGGGCCAGGCGAGCCACGGGCAGCCTTACCCTCAAGGGAGCCACTAATCTCAACCATCAGACAAGTAACGAGAAGTTTACACGAGGAGGAGGAGGAGGAGGAGGAGGAGAACACGAGGAATGTTACGTGAGGACCAGGAGGAGGACTCACACCCCGACACAGGGACACGTAAACATTAACAACAATGTAAGACGAAGTAAAAACACCGTCGAAAGCTGAATCTCGGTGTTCAGGAGCGTAGTATCTGTCAACACCAGGAAAGCCAACCAGGAAATTACCTGAACGTTAGAAATGATGGGAAATGATTAAGAAATGATCAACGTATGGCTGGCATTTCTAATATTTCTCGAGGATCGGGGGCGATAGTGTTAGACAACCAGACACAAGCGTGAGAGTTTCGTAAGGAGACCGACGTGTTCAGGGACTCTCGGAACACATCTTCCAGAGGAAGAAAACGCAGGAGAAAATGGCGATCACCAATCATGGGGTTCACTTTGCTTTCCTTTCTCCCGTCACACACTCTACCAAACTCAGAAACCAACTTCTGCAGTTTCTCACTCGAACCCGCCACCAGCGCCGTGTCGTCAGCAAACAGTAACGTAATACCCTCTCAAACCACTCCACTCTACTCCCGACGGGCTGCAAACTTGCTTTTCCTCTTCAAGACCCGGAACCACTCACCCTCCTCTCTTCCTACTCCCACACACGCCTTACTCGTTCCCTTTGATTTATTCCACCCCTTAAGCACGGTGGTGTGGTAATTGGGCACGGCGATACGATCGTTCACCGTTACGTTACACCCCTTTGATATAATGGCGTAGCACTCGATCTGAGGTCAAGTGTCACACTATACAATGTAACACTGACAAAACACATCCATTCTGAAGTAACCCGACTAGCACCAAGCAACCGTCCTCACCCCAACCCACCAGACATACACCCGTCTGGAACGACACTCCCCAGACATGCACGAGTCACTATATCCAGTCTACGCTCTGGACGACACCCGTCACTACAACACCACAAACACCGTTTCAACAT